>NW_009192226.1:0-48420 GCF_000690835.1 Fulmarus glacialis | reverse complement strand
AAAAATATCAATGGTAGTGCTGGATACCAATATACTCCACTAATGCACAAAGCTAAAAACCTGCTCTCAGGCAGGTTTATGAGCCCTAGCACATAAAATCCGCAATACTTCTTAGTCCTGCCCCTTAGAGTACTTCATAGGGGGTGGTTAATTCCCATGTTTCTTCAGCTCTTGGTATCTCTACCAAAGACAACACCTGGGCCAAACGAGCTAGTTTTGTGTACACCCTACAGAAATCGTACTGGAATCACCGAAGTGTTTCAAACAAGGCATCAAATAATTATTATTAGGAGAGAGCAGGACATAGGCCTGATGTCATCTAACCAGGATGGGCCATGGTGTCAACTGTGAACAGGGGGAAGCACATACTGCCTAGCTCTGCACAGTAATGCAGTTTCTAGCATCCCACATCTGACTGTTGAGCTGGAGAAAACCTGGGCTGAAAATGCTGTGCTGGGAAAAGTGCTGTGCTGGGCATGTGTCAATTTCTAATGCAGAAGCAGAGAAGAGGCCTCCATACTCCTCTTCCCATACATCTTGCAAATTCACTAGTAAATTCAATTTCAGCTGCTGAAAGTTGTTGGTATGATAGTGATGGGGACAGACTTAGCCCTGGAGACCATTAGGTAGCTGCCCCTCTAGCCCAATATCAAGCATGTACTGTAAATGTGTATGTCAAAGCAAGGAGAAAATGTTCAAAACCCTACCATGCTTTCTTTTTCTGTTTTGTTCTTTTCAAGGAAACTACTTCTTCCAAGAACATGGAAAGACCACATGACTTTGAACTGGAAAACCTGAAAGATCAGTGCGCCTACCTGCTAATGAGCAACTTGCTATTGAAATGAGCTCATTAGCTTTCATTTTTGCTGGCTGCTGATCGATTCATGAGCCACTTACACGGTCTCTGTAAGCTGTACATAAATTATCAAATGCATTGATTTCTAAAAATAATAAATCAGGAAGTCAGTCCTTTCTGTATCTCTAGCGTAAGTGCTTAGCTCAATGGCCTTCAAAATTCATCCAAAGAAAACAATTATAACTTTGGTGTTCACAGATCCATTGCATCTCAAATGGCAAATACTCTACTGCAAAAATAAGCTTTGCTGGCATCTCAGAGAAGTGAATAAAAGCTTGCCTCTGAAAATGTTACATATAAAATGCACAATACAAAATGCACAGAACTTTGCATGAATCTGTGTAGGTGGCAGCTCAAGAAATTCACAGTAAGGAAAAATTGTCTACAGCAAGGAAAAATCCAAGCTAGATGATCTTAAAGTCCTTTTCCATCTCAGATCATTACATTTCCATAATTTTCTTCACATGACTGAAGTAGTGAAAGTCCTACGGCATCCCAGAGTCAGTGCTGAATTTTTGACATAACAGCATTTTCTCTTGTCAACTGATAACCTCAACAACGTAGGAGCAGAACCTGCTAAAGACTAAAAGATTCAGCAAAGGAAGAGGTAGGGAAGGACTCCTTCACCCAAACATGCAGCCGTAATGTTACCATTTTCAGCACATAGGGCTATCTCCAATGCTAGGATGGTCAACCTGACTTCACTTGGCCTACCAGCTGCTTATAAAAAATTAGAGCAAAAATTAGTCCTTTGCACATGTACGCTTGCAAATTTCAAAGCACTTCATAACACTGATTTGCGATAATTTGCCTAAGGTCATGTGGGCCTTGATCCAAAGCCTATTAAAGACAAAGCAGTTTTTATATTGACTTCAAAGAGCTGTGGATTGGACCCACAATGAATCACTGCATAGTAAATAGAAAAATCAGGAACAGAAAACCTGGTCTAAGGAGGAGATGACATTCTTTCCTTCATCGCCTCAGTTTACTGAAAAAGACGGGAACACGAGATTTATTTTTCCCGTTCTTCTGTATCACACTGCCAGCCCAATGAAAGGGCTATGGTCCTTTTCCCGCTTAGCTGTATTTCTAGGATCATTATTTAATTCTGAAAATCCTCTGACACAGTCTAACACAAGAGCCCAACTACTTTTCAGTGGTATCTTCATCACCTTGACCCTCAGTAATACCAGCATGAGAGCAGCTCACTGGAGTGCCACTGGAGAGAGCTCTGTCAATGTATGCCAGCTGAGGACGGTGCCAGGAGAGCCTGACAGCACGCTCGCGCCTACATAACAGGACTAAATGCAATAACAATAAGGAGTTAAAATGTGCAGACCAGAGAACATTGCTTAATCCCAGTTTACTGAAAGGACATGTCATTTTTAGAAAGTTGTCCAAACAACTGTCTTAATATTCTACACCAAAGTGGCTATTAATCAAACAACAAAGGCCCAATTAACACATAGCTGTTGTCACCTTGATGTTAAAAGCCTCTCCCTTCCCCCCTTCTTTCTTTCTTTTTGTCTTTAATGTTACAACCTAGCCCAAAAATGCCTCAGGGCCCTACAGGAAAAAAAAGACAAGATAGAGAGAGGGAGGGAGGGGGAGAGCGAGAGAAAGTGGGGAGGGGAAAAAGAGAGAGAGACAAAGAGCGTCTTAAATACCATCTCTCCTCTAGGCAGCAATTTCCACAGATGAAGAGGTCACCACTGTTTAACAGTGTGCTGCCACGTTAATTTAGTATGACAAGATAAAGCAGTAATCTCTGCTCGAAGAGGCTGTAAACCGCCTGCTATCCAGGGACATGCTCGAGTCGATTTGCACTGTATATCACTTTATACAATTGCCGTGACAAAGCCCCCTGAGTTCCCTCATGTAAATCTCTCTCTCTCCCTCTCAACTTCCCTGCCAGTCAGACAGCATCGGATCTGCGGTAAGCTATGCAAACTTCATGTCTTACGCATGCCAATGGACCCCAAAGCCCCCCGCCCCCCCAAGAGAAGATGTTTAGGACTTTGATAATCCATTGATCCCACTTCCATATCGGCTTGTATTTTTCAATCTGTCGTGTTAAGTTGTCAGAGAGGGCGATTAAACCGATGTTTCATGTTCCGAGATTTGCGTTCCTGGGAATGATACTTTTCAAAGCCTTTCTTGCTAGGTTCTGCTTAAAGATTATCCCTAAGAAAGCTGATGTGAATATTATTACTGGCATAAACCTGGTAATAAAACCATAAAGTGTTTTAGGTAAAGACATTTTAGAGATATTCAGGGATATAAACATAAGAGTTTAAAGCTGGATAGAATTTGGAGTGCTTTTAAAAAAAAAAAAAAAAAAAAAAGGAAAGGGAAAAAAAGCGCCCTGTCAGGCTGTGGAGTTTTCTCAGCATGAAGCAAAACAACATATGTAAAAGGGAAAAGGGAACTCACATGTCTATGTAAAATAAATATAATTACAGAATCACAGAAGAGGGCAGAGGAGAACACTGACCTGTGTAGTTAGACAGGAACGAAACTAAGACAGAGCATGTGTAGCAGTGGTCATGATACTGCTTCAAATAAAATGCAGTGACAGCTATTTGGAGCCAACAGCTGAGAAAGCTGCCTATGTCTCCAGCAGCCTGCACAGCTGAAAACATGGTCTTCTTGTTGGGGAAATAGGGTGAATTTTTTGCAATATGTTGCAACTCTCATATGCCATACTGCATCTCTAGAACATGCAAGTTTTAAATTATGTCTCCTCTCTATTTCACATTTAATTTGTGTCGTTTTCCTATGGCCTGCAGGCATGATACAAGTCACAGCACACAATATACCAAATACGGTGCCAAAATGTGAAACTGCACACATGTATATATACCCACTTTCTGGATTAAACATAGATGAGGACATAAATAGAATTAAAACAAGCACAGCAGACAGGTTTCTACAGAATAAGACTGGAACTTAACTACAGTTTCTTAACTAATATATTGCTAGCTCTATCTACTAAGCCTATGCAGGCATTTGGACTTGCCTGTACTGCTATAAAAATGACCGAGCAAGGCTAAATCAAATCTTTCAGTCACAACAGGTTACATACACTGTGTTCTCTTTAATTAAATTTTATTATTAAATTTAACATTCGTTGCAGCTGATAGTAAGAATGATGAATGCTTTATTAAGCACATAAGTTTCTAATAGTAATTGAGAAGTAATTCCCTAAATTTAAAATGGGGAAAATCACTGGAATCAATGCCATTTTTCAATATTGAGAGAATCTTCTCAAAATAGCCTTTTAAAGGCATGTTGGATTGCTTCTGTTCTCTGATTCATGTTGCTAACCAACACATTTCAAATTGTATGTGTAAGTATAAAATTTATTATTTGAACTTAACATTGCTGGCTGGATATACAACAAAAGGTTTGCTTGTAGGGAATATCCAATTCTTAAAACCCACTAAATACCATCAGTGCTGGTTAAAAAAGAAGTCTGCTAGAATATTTGCACATACACCAAAAAAAAAAAGACGAGCTTGAGCATAGTTACTTCTACAAAAATACGAGAGAATATTTATACTGGAATGCGTGTTATTTCTTTAGCTCCACCGTGTACTGTGAATGGGATTACTCTCATCTAATTTTAGCCCCAAATTAGGCCTCTAGTCTAAACTAGTCATCAAGGCCCCCTCTATAGTCAATAGACAAGCACTTTCAGAGGGTAATTCATCTTTCTTGTCTTAGATGCTTATTTTAAGATTGGAAAGGTTGTTCTAGGAGGGTGGTTATCTCTTTCCATAAACTGCAAAGAGAGCCCAGACACCTAACTTTTATGTGCCTAAACTCTGGTGAGCTGAACCCCAGTCTCACTGTGTGGCATTCAAGAATCTCCATGAGTTTGGAAATGCTAATAGACCATAGACCATCATGGATGACGGGCAAGTATATTTTCCATTATGCTAGCGTATAAATTAAGGCACAGACAAGAGAAACGAATCGTCAATGATTCAACAACTGGGAAGCTGGGAACACAGTCTAATTTCATCTAGTAAACTGAAAACTTGCCATTTTTGTTAATATTTATGAAATCACAAGTATGGAGTCCAATAACTGTTTGTGGTATTTTACAGAGCAAAATAAAGATACAAGCCCTAAGTATAAACGTAAGATTTCAGTCAAATTAGTTTATCCACATGGAAAACTAGGGAATTCACTGTGGCCCTGTGCCAATACATTACCCAATACTCATGTTGACAGCTTCAAAACTGAAGCTATGGTCTCTGCCCAAAAGCTAAGTTTACACTGGCCACAAGCAAACAGGAAAAGTACATCATCTACCACAGATGTATTCTTTGCAGAATTTAATCACTCTATTTTCAATTCCGCTTGTAGATATACAAAATCCTGAAAACTCTTTTCCAATAGAATTTATCAAATTGGTTTGAAAAGAATTTAAACAAGGCTTATACATGTAACTATTATGAATGATCAATCTGCTCCCCTCCACAGTGTCAAGATAATAAAAATTTAAGAATAATAAAAAAAAGGGTATTTGCAGATTTTATATTTATAAAAGTAAAGAATATACCATGGACTCACACTAACATCAGCCAGACACAGGACACAAACTCAGCGAGTTGAGTGGTTTGAACTCTTGAGCAGAATGTTTTATGTTCCCAACAGAGCTAAGCACTATATAGCAAATACTTATTTACAAAAAAGCAAATTCTCTGGCCAGGCAATTACCCCTCACTCAAGGCTTTTTTGTTTGAAGTTATCTAACTACAGATTTCTAAACTATAGGGATCAACAGCTGAGCTTATCACCCTAAGCTCCAGTTGTAACCTATGAAGAAAAATAGGCACTTCTAGGGTGTGATTTCTCTGACCTACTTAGAAGCTATGTTAGGACAGAATGAATCACACTCTGCTATTCCCTATTTACTTCCATTAACCAAAAACTTAAACCTAAAGTTACTAGCTTACCTCTGGACATACACTTTGTAACTATTTAGTCTGACCAGTCCTCACCTTTGAATCCCCACCCCAAAAGTGACATAGTGATTGACACGACATTGCATTATGTGTTAGTGACCACGTTTACGCTAACTTCCTTCCTGTATAAAAGAAAGCCAGAATGTTCTCTTACTGTTCCAACAGACCTATAATCCAGAGGAATCTACTATTCAGACTGCTGTCATATACCATAAAAAGCCCCACAGATTTAACTGAAAATTATACAAGAAACTAACTCTCTCCTACAGAGTCCTAAATCCACTAAGCTCTGCATTTGTATATGGTGGTTTTCCGGAGACCCACGGATCCGAGGCAGCTAGATGCTAACCCCAGCGAATGCTATTGCCTTTGAACACAGATGGAACCAAACCTGAGCAACTCTCCTGATCACGACTGCAGCAGTTTAAAATGAAAAGAATGAGAAAGAGGGAAGTTTCACTTACAGTTTCAGATGAAATACACACTTTAAATTCAATTTGAAAATCAACATAGAGGAGGGTCTGAAGCAGAGATATTTTGTATTATTTCTGGCTAGCAACATTAATAAGCAGTGCAAGCTTCCACTTCTGACATGACTTAGTGTATAGATACACATACAATCTACCGCAGTAATTCAGACTTGAGATGTCAGAAGGATTTTACCTTTTGCTATAATATTTCTTATTTTGTGTCATCAAACTCCAATCCTACAAAAAGCTATGTGCAGAAGGAGTTATAGTCAGTGACCTCTCCTTCCCTCCCTCTTGCTACCATCAGCATTAGGTTCCAATCAACCAGATTATTTTGCAGGAACAGGGTCATAAGCTAAGCATTCTGGGGCAGGAATGTTTCTTTTTTCTGTCTCTATAAAAATAAATCATGCTCTGGGTACAATATAAATAAAGATAATAACAGTCTGATGTTAGATTTTATTGGTCTATGTTTTGGACAATCTATATAATTTGCCTGTTGCCTGTACAAACTACAAAAAGTTAATCTTTATAGCCCTATTTTTCCTTGGGGTGGATTCAGTTGTAAAAGCATTAAAAAAAGGATGCTGAAGCAGACTATTTCTATGCATAATGACAGTCTTGTTTACACTGCCCTGGCAAAAATTCTCCTTAGTTAAACTGGGCACAAACTCCACTCATGTCCTTTGGTTTATCTAGTGATGCTAAATTCACAGGATTCATTGAGTCTACTTTTCCTTTGCAAAGAGCAAAAATGCCTTATCTAGTCACACAACTGCACCTAAACTGGAAAAAAGAAACAAAGAACTGAACAGTATTAAAGGGAATTTGGAAATGAGGCTGGCCAAACTATTCAGGCAAGCTTGCTATCCCAAACATAAAGGGCTCTCTTTACTTAAGAAAGTTAGTTTCCTCTGTTGTCTTGTCTTGAAACACTTTGGAACGTTGGTTGGTTCAGAAACATCGCAGCATGTCAATCTTCTCCCTTAGGGAGGTTTCTGCACATGCCCTAGGAGTTAACGCACCTACGTTAGATGCCCATACTTAAGCAAACACATACTGAAATCTGTAGTCTGTTTTATCACGGGTCCTTCTCCAGCCATGAATCACCAGAGAAAATTAATAAAACTCTTTATTACAGTGGAGAAGGTGGTGATATTTCACTGATATACTCAAGACAAGAAGAAGTAGTTAGCTCCATGAAAGAAAAAACAACACTGAGTGGATGACATCACACTTTAAATGCTAGCAATTGCCTGAAGCCACATTTTTCATTACCATTCCAACCATCATTATTTTTGGTGAATCTGCAAAAGCATTAGCAGTGGCAAGAAAAATTAGAGAAAGAAAGCTGGCCTTGGCACAGTCTAATCCAACTTAAAATTGTATAACCTGAGAAAACGTTCTTAAAGAGACAAGGCAAAACACATGATGGAGCATTTCACTCAGCCATTAAAAGGACAGAAAAGAAACACTTCAAATTGTCGCTGCAATGGGTAACAGCCTAATTATGGACACAAACATTTGATAGTGAGAGAAGAGACTGTAAAACATGACTGTGAGTATTGAGTGTAGCAGAAGGTTCTGGCACTTCTAGGAGCCAGAGCTGACAATCACAGAGATTCCTTGCAACCCTGAAATTCAAGAAACCATGACCAATACTTCACAATGCATTTCAGATTTGGTATATCTCTACGGAAAGTAGAGCTGCATATCAAAACCCAACCATCCTCTAGTTTATTGACATTCTGTCCAAGGAAATAGCACAATACTTTCTTTTACTCTGCAATGTCTTCATATGAGCTATTTACTAAAAGGCTTTAGAATGGATTAAATAATAAAAATGACTAAGTTAAATATGACTACAAGCAAAGGAAGAAAATGGGCAAGGCAGAAAAAGGTTTTCAGAGGACAACTGCAAGCAGACAGAAAGTGATAGAGTAATATTGTTTTTATAAAGCTGGAAATAGAGAAAAAGGCTTTCTCACCTGCAGTGAAAAGAAAGGGAGAAAACCACACCAGCTGCTCAGAGGAAGTAAGGTGGATATGAAAAGTGTATGCAGCAGAGAGAAAGCACACTGGGAAAATGTTCTGAAGTTCTAAAATGAATGGGCAACTACTGAAGCAAAAATGAGTCAAGGTGGTGTGCAAAAGCAGAAGTTTGCACCGCGTAGAGTGCATGTGCCTTGCCTTGAGGCATGTATCAGATAAGAGGATGAAAGTTTGGTATGCTGCTCTCTATTCTGATAGTAGTTACACTGCCAGCCCAAAGCCACAAACTTCTTAACAGTGCAGAAGCTCGGCCAAAGGAGATAACCCCATCAGTTGAAAGGGAAAGCATGAAAACTTAACTAAATTCTTGCTGCCTTCTCATTCCAGAACCACGGAGAACTGGGTGTTTAGTTGGCAGCAGAGTTTCTGCCTCACTACAATGCTGTAAAGATTCACTATCAACAAAGAAAAGGCAGCATTTCAGAATAAATTTGGGCAGAGTGCCACAGGTGATGGACCTGGACTGGAGAAACTATACGAAATCCACAGCTACTGTTTGAGTTCTGGTAGGATGGGAATACCATAGATCCTACCTAGGTTATGTCACAGCTAGGGGATTGACTGCTGAAAGCAAAAGCTGTATCAAGAAGTAGGAACACTTAAATGTAGTCTCTTCACATTGTTGCTATAAACTAACCTTGCTGTCCTGCTGGGGCTTTCTCCATACCCTAGTCTTCATCTTCATCAGTGCTCCTCAAATTGCTAGCTTCAAAATTTTGTTCTAAATCGGTGGTATCTCCCACCTCCCTCTGGAAGACATCATTGTCCCAGTCTTCTGGGTACTGGCTGCAATGTACTGCTGCGGGCACGCTGCTGCACTTCCAAGCCATGAAAGCCACACATACCACTAGGCTGACCTGGCAGAGCTGACGCCAATGCACTATTTCCAGTAAAAAAGTACAATCGTCAGTGAAATTACCTAGCAGATCTTAGTAAATGAGTGTAATCCCAAACTGAGCTACTTACTAAAGGCAGTCTGGATTAAGATATTAATTTGGAATGAAACAACTGTGTCCACTGTGGATGTCCTAGGGCAGATTACTTTGCTTAGAAAGATAACCAAGTTTTTTTTCTTTTAAGGCTTACGTATTTTTTTTCATAGTGCACTTAATAGTTCTTTTCTCTTCATCGTAAGAGAGACCATCTGGTTCAAATATTCCTACTGACTGTGGGTTTTATGGTTTTACCTATCTTTTTTCCTGTGGAATTTTTCAGCTATTTACTTGAATTAGATTTTACTAGTATTTATGCAAGAAGCTTAAATGAAGATATTTTCCAGTATGAAGTCAATGAATTGATTCCTAGGCATATAATCACTTGCAAACAATGGATACACACAGTTCCCAGCACTTCTGTAAAACAAAGGTGTTTACTTTTCTGTTGACTATTTTCTGCTTAACTGCATTCAAATGAATCCATTAAAAACGTGACTGCTTCACAGTAAGATGATCTTCAGTAAAAACAAACAACTGCTGTTTCCACTTCTCTTCATGGCCTTTAAAAACTAGAGTCATCTGCACCCTGTATTTCAGGCAATTTATAGATGATAAGTCTGGTCTTGATTTGTTAATTTATTGTTTTAAATGTAGTTCTAACCTTCTTGCTTGGGGGGAAAAAAAAAAATGTTTTCCTACTTCATTACTTATTTATTGTCCCCTAACCAATCTTTGGACCTTTCGGAGTCTCATCAAAACACCAACAGGTCATCTCAAACTTCAGCCCATTGACTTCAGCTGTAATGATATATCCACTCTGGTTCTCCATGGCCACAAGTAAGCAAAACTCACTGTATTAAAACAGTGGTAGAACAAACCAAGGGAACTTTGATAAACTAGCATACTTCTCCCGAATTGCACTATGGCTTTCATCCCCACCTCACCTGAAGAATGAAAACATTTTTTTTTGTTTACCTGCCCTATATAGAACCTGCACAACAAGTAGTTCGCAAGTAATTGCTAAATACTATAAGCATTATTTACATACATAGATGGGATAGGATTGGACAGCCAGGAGAATACAGATCATTACAAGGAGGACAGGCGGGTTATAATAGCTTAAATGAAAGACATTTTGTCAGGCAGATACCAGAGGCATCAAAGCTTTTTCTGGCTCCATCATGACTGGTTCTCAATAACTGCATAGAGTTTTCTAGGGTCTGGACTAAATGATGCAGTAGGCAACTTCCACAGCTTTTGATGGGTCCTGGCTGATTCTTCTTTATTTGTTCCCTTTCCTAATAGCCCGCAAAGTCACTCTCTGAAACAGTGCAAGTGTAAAGATTGAAAAGATGAAACTCTGATACAAGCCTGAAATTATATCTGTGGAAACTGCTTTCATGTGCTACTTCTGTGATAACATTTATAATGCAATGTTTGTAACAATGCAATTTCATCATCTTATAAATATCAATTTACCATTAAGAGAGGAAGGAAAGAACATCAAAAAAAGACAAATGCAAACTTACCACCGTTTCTGCTTTGTTTTAATTGAACTAGTCCTGTTCAGATAAGCCTGTCTATCTCTTACAAAAACAACAGTTTATAGTTTAAACTGTGAAATTGTGTGTGTGTGTGTGTGTGTGTGTTGTAATTATGGTGCCTGCTAACAATTTCATACTGCCACATTGCACATATGGCTTCCAAGCTAGCTTTATCTGAATCCTTGTGAATCTATTCTCCATGCTATTAAACTGAGCACATTCCACATCGTTCAAAAGTAATTACACTTTTGTCTAGAGTGTAGGAGACTGCTCTCCCCAAACAATGAAATTCTCATTATTAGAGCTGGCACAATAACGGCACTGGTGTTCACAACACTGTGCATTGTACCATCACAATAACTTATCCTAAGCTTGATGCACAAAGGTACACTGGAAATTAAAATTTCTCTAAAACCACTGTGGGTTTTTTTTTTTTAATAGGCATTCTTTAGCTCAGTATAATTAGAGTCCTATTTGACTTTTTAAAAAGCTATATGCATTCAGATTTCCGTTCTCTTCGCAACTTCTGAATAGTAGCTAAGTGCTCTAGCCGCTCTAGCCATTGTTCTGATCCAATACCATTCACATGCTGATGACCCCAGACCAACAGGTGAGGTGCAAGCCAGGATGTATGAGATAAGAGAATTCAAATGCAGCATTAAACAACCTTTTATTTTGGACAAGTGGAGGAAAAGCATGAAGCAACGTGTCGGTGAGCTCTTTGACCAGTAGTACTGTAACTCTTAATATGACCAAAATTTCTTAATATTATTCCCAAGTTAGAGAGGAATAACTTCATTCACCACAGCAATGCAACATTTTTTAGTGTGAAGCAATAAAGGTATTTAACAGTGCACTGTAATACTACCTATCAATTTAAAGCACTGCTGACGATGGATTCTAAATCTCACTGAAAGTGCAGGACAAATGTGGGCTAGCACTGCAGTCACGCAGTTTGGAACAACTGGACAGTGGCAAAATTACACCTTACCAGTTTGATCTTTTGGTCAGAACTTCCTTTTTTTTTTTAATCTCGTCCTGCATTTGATTGATACTCTCCAGTTAAGAAGAATGGTCGAATTTGTCCACAGTATACCATGCTCATGGTATACTTCAATCAGTGCTTTTAGCCTTAACATCTCCTGTTTTCAGAAATTAGCACACAACACCGCTGGTGAGATCAGTAGTCCTGAGAGGTGGCAAAAGCAACATGGTAAGGCAGACAAATAGAAATAAATAAAATAACCCTCATAACTTAGATGAGCTAAGAACTATCTGTGCTATCCAAATACTGTAGCCTTAATAGGTTTCTTTAAAAGAGGTATCAACTGATACTGTAATCCTCAAGTGTTTCCCCGCTAAGTTTATGGCCTGCTATCAACATCCTAAGGGGACCCTCAGATATATTCTAGGTCAAATGATTTGTCTTATATTTTCTTCTGAGCTTTTGGTTTAAGTCTGATAAATTATTGTTTCTTTTCTTATCAGCGGAAGAGCTGTCCTACTTGCAGTAAGTGTCTAGTTTCTTCTACCAAGAGGAAGAGAGTTTGGGATAGAGTTGCCCCTGACTTTCACAGAACCACAGAACAGTTGAGATTGGCAGGGACCTCTGGAGGTCATCTGGTCCAACCCCCTGCTCAAGCAGGGCCATCTAGAGCCAGTTGCCCAGGACTGTGTCCGGACAACTTTCGAATATCTCCAAGGATGGAGACTCCACAACCTCTCTGCGCAACCTGTTCCTGTGCTCAGTGACCCTCACAGTAAAAAGCGTTTCCTGATGTTCAGACGGAGCCTCCTGCGTTTCAGTTTGTGCCCATTGCACTAACCTTTCTCTGGGTGCAGTTCCAGCATCCTCAGAAATACCCTGTTCATTTTGATGGGAAGATGGGTTTTGCAGCTTTTTGCCAATTTTGGTTAGGTTTGAAGATTTCTTTCTAGGGATTTTGCTCCCCTTTTATAAAATTTTACCCAGCATTCCGAGCTGTGTCTCTAAGTTGGCAGTTGTTACAACTTGGTAAAGTGCAACAGAGTAAATTTTCAAAAGTCTAAGTTGGGTAAACTGTTGAGTTATCACTCTGTTGCAATCAGCCCTTTACCTTAAGGATCCCAGAATGTCCCAGCTGGCAGGACTTGTAAAAGGAAGCACAGCTGGAAGTAACCTATGAAACAGAAGGTCAATTAGCAGCTAGAGAAGTGAGGCTAAGAAATTGATTCTCAAGGTTGAAATTGTTTTCCTAACTGTCCCAATGCTGAGAGGCAGAATATGAGCAGATAGGGACGGCTGTGGTGACAAGAGGAATTCAGCTATGCAGCCTACTGATGAGACAAGGCTGTGTAATTCCATACCTTTTCCAGATCCCTCGGCTGTGGTTTTCTTCTGCTGAGATTGTTCCCTAAGCCAAATGGGTGTTGTACATGTAAGCTAACACAGAAAGATCTCTCTGGATCTATACCATGTCTATCTATAAAAATCCCTTCAGAGAATAGTCTTAGCCAACAATCATGCACAAAGCAGTATGGTTTAAAGGGGTGCAGCAGAGTGATGCACTACATGATTTCAGACCGGTTGTATGTCTGATCCTGTCTTACAGGACATTAGAGAGATCTGTAAAGGTGTACCCTGCTAAGGACAGTATGTGGCTGCAAAACGAGAACTCCATAGTCACTTGCAGATTCAGTTAGTAGGTGTAGTAGTACAGCTGACAAGCTATTAAGAAGTGTGAAGCACACTGCTGGAGCTTTATCAATAAAACTGTATTGGACTGCACTGTGCGGTGGTGTGTGCACACGTGCATAGACCTGGATTTGCTTCACAGAGACTATAAAATAGCACAGAATGTCAATTTAAACAGTATAAAAATTACCTCTGTAATGCTACCAAAGTGAATACCCTTTGGGAATGACTTTCATAACTGCTAATCACCCAAACTGAAGTAATCTAAAAGTTATCCAAGCACTAGGTTCAGTTACTTCCTTCTTATAACTACATACCACGACAGCAGAGGGAGTGATTATGTATATTTTACTCATTTACACTGATCACTTCCTTCTTTCTGGAGACACATAGGCTACATCCTTTCTGACCTACCTGGATGACGATTTTTACAAGACAATCCTCACTAAAAGAGAGATAGTACAAAAATGTCACATTCATACAAACTGGCAATTTTCTTGAATATATATGAAGACAAAACCAGTCCCTACAACCCCCCAAACATGCTTCAGATAAGCCTACAGCATCTCACTTCTACAGCAAAACTGTCTAAAACATGCAATAATTCACTATCTTGTATTATAAAGAGACAGAACACACTGTTTTGACATCACATTAAATATAACCTTCATAGCAGGAAGTCACACTAGACTTCTTGGTCCTAAAAACTATGAATGAATAAAGAAGTTACTTAAGATCAGTTAAAGAGCAGCTAAGTGTTTCAGTGAGGTGTAGTTAAAATACTCCTGCTGGGCTCCTTAGAAGACAGTAAGTTTTTATTTCATTAGGGTCTGATTCTATACTACTGGTGTCATCACAAGTTTATCTATTGACTTAAATGTTGCCAGGAACAACTCCTTATCTTCCATACACTCTCTGAAAACAGGCGAAAATACACCAGTTACATATCCTAACATCCCATTGGCTGGAACTGTGTATTAGTGAATTACATCTCCATAAAACATATGATAAAGGATGAGAAGTAAACAAGCTAGAAAAAGATAGTGACATGTCTTCCCATGAGTAATTTTTCCAATGAGGTTCTTTCTTCATTTAAAGTTGCAATAACACGAAGTAAAATTAAATATTCCAAACCACTGTTTGAACTTAAACATTAGACCAAAAAGGAAGAAAAATGGATCGGGATCAGTGAGTTATTTTGTCTAGGAGAGCAGCTTCAATGAATATCCAGTCACTTGGTCCTATGAGAAATAATAATCTCTAAGGCTTTTTTCTTAGGGCTTGTTACATACGCATAACGAGCTGTAAGGGCTTAAATACCACTATGGAGCTGTTGCAGGCTTTTAGGAGAATACACTATCACCTATTTTGCAATGTCTTTTAAAAAGCCTTCAAATATGCAGGTCCATTCATTACCTTCACTTAAAGCAAAATTGTCACTGCCTTTGTCAAAGTGGGGGACTAACAGAAAAGTTACAGTCAATTTGTAAACAGGTAAGAGCTGTTAAGTGTGTTCACAATAGACAGCTTTGTAGAGGTGCCTAAGTCCTGGGGTTTCAATGCCTTTCCCTGCACCTTTCAACCTTTATAAAAACGTATCACAGTACTCTGCATGAAGGGCCCAAACACATCACGTTACAATAGTGACACTACGATACTAGTGAGGAATATGGCATTGCTTTTTGTTCTTTTTGTTTGTCTGCTTTTAGATAAAGCCAGTTCTGGACTTCCAGTGGGCTGCTAAATGTAATGAACTAAGTGCACTGTGTCATTTGTAAAGTGCACAAAAAGGTGGGAATTCACAAGTAGGTAGGCTGATTTAATTCCATAAGCACAGCAAACTTTCTTGTAGGTATCCGTGGCATGTGAAATACACATCACATGTGAATTTTTAAAACCAGCAAAATCCAAAGTTGCTTTTTTTACCCTTTATACAGACTTTTGTGCCTTACTATTGCATAAACTTGGCATTGGGGTGATATTTCAGACACCATGCCAAACATGACTCTCACTTACAGTGTTCCAAAACCATTTACTGTTTGCTGAACACATACACTTCAAATTCACATCACTGTAGCTAAAAATTTTTAGCACCCTAAATGCCAGCAGACAAAGGTGAGGAAAAGTGGAGTTTGCACTGCAAGTGATTTAGCATTTGTAGTGGAGGGTCAAGGCAGATCAGCTAGGTCAAAGCTTTCACATTATTGTAGCATGCTCTGTACGTGTAACTGTGCATTGTATACTCCATAAAGTACAGATCTGGATGCCAAACTACTGTAGAGGCAGAATTCAAAGAATGGACGTAAGCACAATAGACCATTAGCAAACCTACCATTGTGTTGTGCTGAGAAGTGGGAGTCCTATGGCCACAGTTCTCTTGCGTCAGCAGAGAAACTGGCTGAAATTCCTCAGAGCGAGGCTTGTTGGGAAAACTCACATGCAAGGGAAGGTGAAAGGCTGGGAGCCCGTCACTCTCCTCTTCTCCCACTTTCTGTCTGCTTGTCACCATGGCTACCTCTCCATCTGCTTCCCCATACGGAGAGGCTGGTCGCTTGGAAGACATCCTGGAAGGAACAAAAGAGGAGAAAATAATGAAACCTCCAAATAAATCCTTAATGCCGTCATTGTGTGGTTAGGGGCCATTGTAACAGAAATGCCTTTTTTGTGCTGGCAGAGAGCAGGAAACCATCCAAATACCACTGCAAAGCATACACAATTGGGAACAATGGCCAAGCAGGTAGCAACAGAACAGTGGCTTGTTTGTTGTGAGAATAATACACTAATATAGCACTCTCTTGTATTCTGGCTTCTTAAACATGAAAATTCACCTAAGAAGACTGTATAATGAAATGCAATTCCTTTAAAAAAATACCCATCTGGTTTTGCATTTGCAAGAGACTGTAAGAAGATAGAATGTCTCCCGATACAAGCTATTGTCAACTTAGCTTTTAAGGAATAATCATCCGCATGTATTTAACCACAACTGATAAAAAAATAAAGTAAAATAAAATAAAATACAGCAAAATAAAGTAAAATAAAATAAAACAAACTTGCCAGCAACCAAAATGTCTGTGTTTATAAAACTTCACCCATGTGAACAACAGAGTGTAATAGTCATGTTGCAAGAATCTTTTCAGGTTCGCAGATCTGGGATAGTTAAGCAATTAAACATTTAGACATTAATAATTTTGACAACACAAATTCTGGGTAAGTGAATGAAGATTTGCTATCAAGATACCCTAAAGCCAGATCAGAAAAAAACCCCATGTAAATGTAATTTACATCTATATCTATATAAAAAGGGATACACAAGCAAGATACATAGAGTACACATTGTAAAAATAACACACAAATCCTGACTTAAAATTCAGGTCCACATTCCAAAATTTTTTAGGCTGCCTGATAACATTGTTCTGATGTGTATCTTCAACTTTTAGAAAGACTGAAAGAATTTTTATGTCATTGGAAAACCCAGTTTTCATCAAACCAGGCACTACTGAAAATCTTACAGAACACCTGAACCCAGAACACTTTTTCAGCTTGGTTTTTCAAAATAGAGGGGTCCAGTGAATTATTAAAATGCAGATGACTTCTGGGATTAATTACAGCAACATTGTTCATGAAAATCAGGGTATATGCGTGGATGGCATAATGGGCCACTGTGCTAAGCAGGGGCATCTGTAATAAGGAGTGGAATGAGAAACAAGAAGTCCTATAGGCATAGTCAAAAGAAGAAAAGAAAGAAAAAAAGAGAAATATTTCACAGAAAATAGGAAGTTATGAACAAGGAAACTCAAGACTATTGTATGTAAAAGTTGAAAAGACAGGCTGAAGTAATACTGCTCCTCCTCAAAAATCTAGTATTTATGATTCTAATTACCCCATTTTGATTTTCCACTTCACAGTTAAAGGACTGCATTTCAAAAGCCCAGCAGCCTCCTGAAGCATGTGTGGGGCTGCTGTGAGGTGGAGCATGTCCATACGATTTGGCATATTGAGCACGAAATGGTTCTTAGCAGCAGTCAACTGGGTCTGAAAACAAACAGTGACTTTAAACAGCCCTCTGTTAGGACTTATTTTGTTTCTAATGATCTCATTTTGAGCTTTGCCTCCTGAGCCAAGTTAGATTATATTTAAAAAAAAAAACAAAAAAAAACCCAACAAACCAACAAAAAAAAAACCTCAGACAAAAAAATCCCTACCAGAACCTATACTCAGCTGCACATCGTCTGTTCTGAACACCACCTATTGCCTGTACATAGAGAAGCAATCTGTATTTTCTATTAATGTTTGACTTAGTCCAACAGACTAACACTTCATACATCCTACCTGAATTCTGTCTTCTAGGCTCTCCCACCTACGTGTCTGCAACAAAGCATATGTATAAAGACAGAGATCACCAGATAGACTCTTACTGGCAGTTTTCTACTAGCCCACTGAATTCAGCATTTTACAGCTATGTTTGACGTGACAGATCCCAAGCTTTTCTTCTGCAGAAACCATGCAACTCCCTCCTGAAGTTAATGTGAATTATTCATATTCTGCATTGCACCGCACCAAGATACACATTTGCTATTGATTCTGAGTGTAACATTTTGGTTACTCATTTCAACGCTGCCTTAACAGAAGCTTGGGTTTTTACAAAATCTCTCTGAAAATCAGCACTAAGCGGTTGTCTCAATTTTGGCAAACAAAAAGGAAGGGACGCAAAATCATTAGTCAATTATTCCACAGTAATGTTCTATACTTTAGGACATTTATATTCGATAAGACGACTGAAAATATTGTAAACCATCTACAAAAGTCTCCACTACAATTCACTTTGACAATAAAATATAGAGAGAGGATGCCTTGCTTTGTATTGACGATTTGTATTATATACTATATACTCAAATTGTGTTAAATTGCTGTTAACCCAGAACGACCCAGATTCTGTCACACTGCTTCACAAGGAGAGTTTGACTATGATGTTCAAATAAAGCTCTTCTGCTAACTTTATAAGTGAATATTCGGTTTCCTCTACTGTGTTCAGTTAGCATGCTGCAGATCATCATCACCTTCTGCTTGTCGCTGTTGCCAACAGGGATGATATAATTTTCTGTGGGGAATTTATACAAACAGGCAGGGAAGGCAATAGAAGTGACCACCTCCATGCACTAGCAGTAACAGAGATTATTATGTTTTTGATCTAAAACGAAAACCTATGGGTTGGACTGTAGGCCAACCTACAATGATACTAGAGAAGGAAAAAGAAACTTTTTCCTTCCTCATGCAGCTCTTAAAAGATCCAGTTTAAATTACAAGCCACATGCCCATCACAATGCTAGAAGGCTAACAAATTGCTAAAATGGCTAAGGCAGCAAAGTCAAGGATCTAATCTGCATTAGTCTTCCAAGTGACTAGGACACTCAAAGAAATGGATGCACAACCCTAGATAAGAGTCACACACCTCAGATGACAACTGCAATTTGTTTTCAGGTAGCTCTGTCCATAGCCAACGTGAGTTAGGTATAATCTGGCCTTTCAGAAATCTCATCATCCCCTTTAACATCAAACACAAACATCAGAGTTTCACAGAAATTACTTACTCCTTATAAACATCTGGGAAATTTCCACAGGAAAACGGAGGATTTAAATAAATAAATAAATCCATATCTACTTTTGGAAATGTCTTCCAAAAGGACAGTAATTATCAAAGCCTATAGCAGCAAAGGATCAAATCTTTGATAGGCTCACGAGCAGAAAACAACATGATACAAGGTAAATTCATTCACAGATGGTCTTTCATTATTTCTACAGCTTTATTGGTCCCTTTTCTGAATTTGAAATGCTCCCACACCATGTATCCTTGAATTCTCTTCTTTTCATACATCTTCGTTTTCCTACTGAGCTAATGCTAGGTCTTAACAGATTCTGTATGTGAGATGCAAGTAGTGTTCCCATTAGAAACGATAAGGGAAGGGCAACAGCTAAATTCTGAGTAATGACATTATCTGAAACTGAGCTCTTTTAAATAGATCTAGGTCTAATGAAGGACTGGAATTATCCCATCTTAACAAAGGACTGCAAACATCCTGGATCTACCCTCAATGATAATGTGACAGTTTACAACTTACATGACTTCAAGATCTTTTCCCCAAACTAGTTTAAACTCAGAAGGGTTTTCAATTACACCCCTCTTAAAGAAGGTTTACAATGAGAGAGGAAACATCAGTTTCCTCAAACATCAACTTATGGATAGGATTAAAAAAACCCAACAAAACCTCAAGATATAACTCTCAGAAAAGTAGCAATACGGTGGCCCAGATTCCGAATCTAAAAGGGTGTCTTTGCAGATGAAATCTGTTGCAATTTAAGACTTCTTGCAAGGAGAGTTGCATTTTGAACTGTCATTAATCATTTCTACTGAATATAAATAGCTAAACAGTAATTTTTTAGACAACCTAAATCTGCAAAGCTCAGACACAGTGGGACACAGGCAGTACTCAGCCCACTGTAGAGACACATCGGAGTTATGAAACATATCCCCATACTTGATTTTTATCAGTGCTTAGGATGGAACTGAAGATTTAGTTCTGGTACTGAATTCAAATACGACCCTATTTCTTGTAAAGGGACTCTTTTTTCTGGTTTTGGAAAGGCTTCTTAGTATGCAGAAATTGCAGTAAAAAACATGCCTTTTGTTAAATTTTCATTAAATAAATGCTTTTCCTGGTAGCAAGAATGTTTTTTTCAGGGATGTAAAAACTCACTCTTCTAACTCACTCTTATCCACAAATATTTGATGCGATTCATCTTACAATAGCTTCTTCACGTATTTCTTTACTCCCCTTCAATTTACAACAGACTCTTTATAGGCTTAAACTGATACCCTGTGTCTATTGATCTCGGTGTTTTTGGACTGACCGGCATGGCTGGATTTTCCCACTGGAGAGAGCTACACTGCGTCCACATGAATTGTTTCCTCAAGCCATCTACAAGTATTGGTTCCACCCAAATAATTTCAGGCTACCAAATAACATTATTTTGTTTGGGTTTTTCTTCCCTTGAGTTCAGTGCCTCACAAAAGTGATCATTCCACAGCTCTATTTTTTTATTATTTTTATCTTTAACAGAACTTCATTTAAGTGTCCCCACTACGTTTCCATTTGTTCATTGGTTTTGGTTCATTTCATACATGATTGTATACCCTGTATATAATAAATCTGAAATTATATCCAGTATTCAAGGAGATAGTGCCCTCTAGCACACAACCAGCATCCATCCCAATTTGATTGCTCATGCCATAAAATTTCATAAATTTTGTGTCATAAACCTCTAATCTTGTTACATTAAGCAAAATACCTCAGAAATATTTCGGATACCCACAAAAGCTTTTGGAGAAATGGCTTATCCGTGTCTTCAAAAGTGACAAACACAGATGTGTCAGGAGAAAAAGATATGAGGCCATAAATCTTAACTTGTTGGGAGTTAATTAAGGGATTCATCAATCATTACACAGCTCACCCCATACATACACAGGCAAAATCCCGTCAGCTGCCACAACCTACAGCAATCTACAGGTTAAAAACTCCCAAAGTCCCTCTGTTCTGACTATTTATAAATGACTTTGTATAATCTAGCATTAAGACCTGTAATTATAAAACAGCATTAAAACAGGCCTGCATAGTTATGGATAATTATAGTTGGTACACTTTTTAAAGAAATAAAAGCTTTTCCATTCAAACACAGGCTTTGCCTTTTTGACAGCTCCAAGTCCACAGGATGTAGAGAGATGATTTAAATTGTATGTCAAAATTTTGACTGTGCAAGACTTTCTTTTTTTCCCTTATCAAGAGAGGCATTGTTGTTTTCTCACCATAACTAGGCGTGACAGCGCCTGACTGGAGTCGCATAGCCAGTTTCTGAATCGGCATGAAAACGTTCACCTCTTGAGTTTCTCTGGCAGCTATAAACTAAGTCTTTCTCATGGGCAGAGTTTAAATCACTTGGCCCCGTACATGGGAGACAGGCACAGAGCTGCATTCTGAAGAGACGCACAAGGACAAGACAAGTAGATCTGATCCTCCAGCAGCAGTGTGGAGGGTCATTCCAGCTACCAACAGCATCAAGAATTTACTCGCTAACACGGCCTGATTCCGAACCAAATGCTATACACTAGTCCCAGGAACTTCAATGGGATTCAATCTGACTCTCTTCCAGATCTGCAGGGATATTTCCCTCTAATTAAAGCATATGTTGGAAATCTGCACACTCTGCTTTTCCACTGGAAATACTTACAACTACAGACAGCAGCAATATTACATGTATCTAATGTGTAAGCATACATACACACACAGATGCACAAACACAAGGTTATCCAAAATGTCAGCAACACATCTGCCTCATCTCTGATCACGTTTAGTACTAATAAAACGGTTCGTATTCCCAGGTTTATTGAAGCTACGGTCTCTCTACAGACAGTCCAAGCAAAAGGTGCTAGTTAATACTAAGTAACTAATGACTGTCTCCATTCCATTTTGGCCCCAAATTCATTCATTATTTATGTACACTGAATAACTAGTACCTTTAAAAAAAACAACTCTCTTCATTTTCACAGGATTACTTGTGTAATAAGGTATTACTCAACATGAGTAAGGGTGGCAGACTCCCACACTCTGTCCCACTGGGAACTGCAAGCCCGACTTGTTTCTACACATACCACTAAAAACAGACTTCACTTGGCAATATTTTTGAGTCATTTACAGCCTGGTTTGGAATTCTTTACTGAAGTAATTTTACAATTAAAAAAAAAAAAGAAAAAAGAAAAAAGCAGCAAACATCTCTAATCTGCTAATCAATAAAAAATGTGCATGGAACATGCTCTCATCTGTCACTCACACTGAGATGGAATAATCTGTTAATTATTACTTTCTAAGATCATATCAATCAGCCATCTTTTAAAATGCACATATGCTACAAAGAAGTTGTGTTATTCAAAAAGGGTTTTGGTGAACAAGTCACTTTTGTAAATACAAACCAAGACCGCTATAGCATAACCTGTGCAATATTTCTGTGCAGTTGTCTATTATTATGTTAAGGCCACCCAATAGTCTCCATTTCACCCAACTCACTTTCTTCCCTTTTGCTTTCCAGATTTCCTCCCTGTATGGGGTAACTAACAATTTTTTTTAGTCTACCAGTTTAGAAGACCCTGAATATAAAATGGCCAGGGAATACGCTATCTCCTACCTATTTTAAAGTTTGCATTTTAAAGTATAGTATAGTAAAGTATCAGCAACTTGGCTGATGAACCTGATATTCCACATATTGTGGAAACTGTTTTTTGAGAAAAGGTACTGTTCAAAATTCCAGTGGTAAATGGTTTCATTTCTGACAAGTTTAGAAACCCTCAAGTAAGAAAGTTGTTACAAGTGTCTTTCAATAAAATGTTAACAAAAACCCTGTAAAATTTTTCTTTTTTTTATTAGAAAACAGAAAAAAAAAAAAAACTTTCTATAAACTCTATGCTCTCAACTAAAAATTTATCATCTCCATTTTCTTGCATTTGCAAGGAATTTATGCGTGAAAACCCACTGTAAAATCAAGTCTAGCAAAAATACGTTGTGGAAAAAAGTTCATGTTGAATGCTCCCAATGTGCGTTATGCAAAGATTTTCATTGACCTTTTGAAGCAGGTAACTGGGAAAGATTCTTTGTGCATGACTAAGTTGTTCAGTGAAATACTCTAGCCTGAAACAAACCAACCTTCAACCAAAACAGAATTTGTAAGGTGATGAAGGAGCTCTATCAAGCTACTGTATTCTATTACCGCAAAGAATACGGCCTAATTGTTTTGTTGATCTCATACAGGACTTTGCATTATTGCCCCTGTTTTGTACAGTAACCAGTACGTGTTAAGCAGGAACGTTTAGTGATTTACCCCGAGACACACATTCAAAATCAGCTTTAGCATGAGAACCTGTATCCTATTTTTGTTTGGTACCTGCGAAGTTCACAAGCCTTTTCTTTTTCACTAGCCTGTATGTCAACTAAAAGAGCCAAAAATCTAATAGTATATTTATAAACCAGAAACTACAGGATCAGATTTTACTTCTGCTGAAAAGTATGTTTTTAAAAGATCAAACTTTAAAATCTGGATTTTTTTGAGAACTTCTCAAAACCGGAATAGCACATAGGGAAAATGTGGTTATGGTACAGGCAACATACAACCGTAATGGTGCAGTGTCAAAGACGATGAGCATCTATCAGCACAAACTCTGGAACAGCAGGATGCAGTCATTGTTGATGTTTCAAGTAAACTGAGCCTGATCACTGACTTCTTTCATGCAAAAGACTCTGCTTGGATGATTCTGAATTAAATCCACAAGCTCATTTATTTTCCAGTGCATCCTCAAATTAACTCTGGCTTCCTTCCCCCCACCCCCCAACCTTTCAGAAATGTACCTCCCCCCACTCTTCAGCTTCTCATACATCTTGCTTTTTTACTTTTTATTATTACTATTATTTTACATTTGTCCTCATGTCACAGCAGAAATAGCAATTTTGGTTTTATTTTCATGTAAAGTTTTAGGAACTGCTCACTGCTGAAAGTACTATCGCAATCACTATGACATTAGGTAATCTTCACTCTTCTGTCTGCTGAACTACAAAGAGGAATCTAGTCAAATAATTAGAGATTTCAGGCCTTGAAATTTCACTGTACAAACTAATACTTGAAAATGACGGAAAAGAAGTCAGGCAGTCTCCAGACGCTGAGTGGGAGAGCTGTGCTGCATGCTACAAGGAATCCATACATCACACACAGACATGCATACATAATTTCCATTGACATTGAGTGAAATGAAGGCAAGGAGTTGAAAAAGCTTTAAAATTATGACAATTATGAATGACTTACTTATTACAAAGAAATTTGAGGAAGCATGGGCTCATTCTGAAAAGTTAGCTAATATTAAAACTTTTGCAATTTAGGGAGCTTATTCTTGGTCATTTGTAGTCTTTGTCTAATCAAGCTGACAAAATTTTCTTCAAGCAACATTAAATGATGAATTACTTTCTGTAGAATCAATGTTAACAATAAGAATTCTCTCCCAAAAGACGTTCAGATTTCAGTACGAGGAGCCATTCTTCTGATTGAGATCTTGGTAAAATATGACACAGCTTTTCCTACTCTTCCATCACTCCATTGCTCAGTAATGGGAGTGCCAAAGAAACAACTATCGAACTTCAAGTCCCCTCTCCTTTCCCCTCTCTTTCCTTACTTACATTTCAAACTCAACAAATGGAATTCTTAATTTTTTTTTTAAACAACATTCCCTCACCAGAGTTTGTGTACAAACACAAACAAACCAGAAACAAGGGAAAAAAAAAAAGTCTCTTCTTTTCCCACTTCACTCTGAATTTCCCTACTGCTAAGTTCAGAATAAGTTTATTTTGCATGTACGTTTGCTTCTAATAAATGTACATATAATTGCACTTATGAAATAATCTTCAATATACCCATTGATGTTTACACATCTGAACTTACAGTATCGTTCTACCATTATTATATAAACTCTTGGTCCAACCATCACTCGCATACACATTTGCATCATGTCTATCACTTTATAAAAAAATGCAAATAAACATGGGAACACATAAGCACATACCTCCATATGTATACTATATGTTTCCTGGTAAAACTGATCATGCTAGTAAAGTATTTATGCATATCATTCATAGCTTGAACTTGCATCGCTGAAATATCAGGCCTGTAAATAACTTCATTGGGAGCAGAATTGGCCTCAGAGAACCCATGAGTACCTTTAAGAATTACAGGCACAGTGAAACTTTTTTTGTGTCTGTGTGTGTGCATGTGTATGAAAAAATATACTTAGGCAGAGCAACATCTCTAATGGATGTAAACATTTTCTTTCCAACAGGTTAATTCCAGCTGCCTAGAATTTTTATTATTTTTTTGTTCACATGCATGTGTGTGCTCCCCGCTTTTTGGAGGGTTTATACAAGACAGGTGCATTCTTGGCCCAGGAACAAATAATCCTGGAGAGCCTGAGAAAGAAAAATCGAACTGAACTTGAAGATAAAACGACCGGGAATAAATACATTACTGGCTTTCTATTATGTTAAAAAAACAAAAACACAAAAAATTTTGAACATTTATAATGTCTAAGCAATTTGAGGTAGAATTTTCAAAGCTGAGAAGAGATTGTTCCAAAGCCCAGATGTTGCCTTTCAGAAACTAGTGAAAATTGCTGCCTCTGAAAATTACTCTGGAACACAAGTAGAGTAAACCAAAAATTGTTTAAATAAAAATATTTTTACTCAGACATTCTGATATTCCAAAAGAGAAGAGGAACTTTTTTCAAGTGTTCAGGCGGTTTTGCACTCCTATCTCCTACTTCAGATTATCTGCAGAGTCATGCCATCTCTGTTCCAACAGACGATTGCATGAGGGATAAAACAGAAAAAGTTTCTGGTATGAGGTGAGGGCTCCTGCTTCACTCACTGTGCATATTGTATTGTGAGGTCTTCTTCAGTCGTCTTGTGAAAGGTTGACAGTTGCTGTATTGTTTTCCCAGTTTTTATTCATAAAACCGTAAGAATTAAAAATCTACATTAACAAATGTATGGTGTAATCACCCATCATAGCACATGTCCGTTCACTCACAGTAGTATTGTACAAGCCACTTTCACTTCTGTAATTTTCTGATTTCTGAACATCCATGTTCAGTTTAAAGCGCTACTGAACACTTCTCAAAACTGTTGCTTGGACATACTAACATGCTTCCTCACGGCTGTAACGGCACATGTAGGTAAGTGGATTGACTTCAGCTCAGCACTGTCTAAAAGCTGATTTTTTGCTTTATCTGATTGAGAAAGAACAAGAGAAAGAACAACCATAAACAGCCGATAATTACCCAGCTTAACAAACATTAACCCTAGATACTGCTGGAGCTGTTAGCTAAGAAAAATATAGCTATTAGTCATATAACACACGTATACCCTTGCGCAAACAAATGCGCATTGGCATGCGAAGTAAAAACAAATCCACAAATATGAAAATGAAAGACCATTCTAAAGAGACAACATACCTTTAGGACCATAAGGAGTCTCAAATTTTACTTTAGAAAGGCTGCGGTGGCAGGCACTGAAACACCATCGCAAAAAGATGTCCACTTCAAAAATCTTTGGGAGTTGAGGGCTGGGGTGGAAAGCAGGAGAAAAACCCTGAAACCAGTATCTTTCCCTCCAGGGAAGCTCGGAGGACGTCTGCCATTCAGCCTTCCATAGGTACTTTGTCTACCTTCATGTCTGTTGTTCAACAGCGATTCCCATCCAGCTCCACAAAGACCCAGCTGTATAAACCAATGCTGTCAAGAACACAGTTAAGGGATGGATAAAACAGGGAGGGGTGTCTAACATGCTGACCACTGACTGAGCTTGCAAGGATAAAGAAGCCTTGATGGAGAGGAGTAATCATCCATTGCTGTTTGTTTATTTTACCTCCTCCACCACATACTGGAACCTTTTTTGTTTTTTCCATTACCAAAACCATCCCCCACTGAGAGGCCTTTGTGATCTAAAAGGGGCAGAGCCCCTCTTTCTTAACACTGGCAAGTTTATGTAGGCAGATTCATTCAAACACATCTTAAAATAAACATTTGGCTCTTCCCCTACATCACGCTGTCCACACACTGCCTTCAAACGCACTTAAAAAAAAATCCCCATTAAAATGCTCTTGCCTAGAACTGTTTTTACTGAGATGTATTAAACCAATTTAGCAGTCTATGGCACATATTGCCGTGGAGGTCCAACTTCAGATGAGAGCTATAGTCTTCTGAAAAAAATAAATATACATTACAGTAAAGTAAACCTGGCTGCTATGGCATAACAAGTGGTATAATAGCTTTCTTGAAAAGACTTCTTCCATCAAAAAGCTTCTCCCCGCTGGGGATACACCTAATTATATTAGAAGTGAATCTGAATCCAGATGTTGAGATCTAAAACGTATG
This sequence comes from Fulmarus glacialis, assembly GCF_000690835.1. Lineage (NCBI taxonomy): Eukaryota > Metazoa > Chordata > Aves > Procellariiformes > Procellariidae > Fulmarus > Fulmarus glacialis. Next base: position 20,902 of record NW_009192226.1, on the reverse strand, counting down.
TCACGAGTACTACGAGGAAAATGACCACTGCATGGAGAACGAGACATTCAAAGGGCACCACTGGCCCTGAAGGGAGTGAGGACCTTCAGTTCCTTCAGGTGTAAGAGGTGTAGGTACTGAGCATCTTAGAAAATTAACTTATCTGTTAAACAAAAACAAACAACCAAACTTCCTTACTTCCCACTTCTTTTTTTATTCGACACTCCCCACACATACACCGCATTTTTGTTTTTCTAACTACATGGATTTGGCACTGAGAACAATTCAAGCATGAATCCTATAAAAAGATAGCGCACGGGCAACAGAAAGTAGACCTCCCAGAAAGCCTTTTGATGTACCCGAAGACGATACTGGAAAGAAAATTTCTGTATTGGAAAAGGATGCCCAGACACTCCGTGGGCTACCTACTGCAACCAAAGTAATTGATTAGGAATAATTATAGTCACACTAAACTAGGACATTGAGAAAAATCATGGATTCATTTGTATCAGACATTAACAAGCATCTCCGTATCACAGGCTGATGATCAGCTATGTTTTCAAGGTTACCAGCTTGAACTGGATACAAAACGCAACAAAAAAGGTCCACTGTCCCATTTTTAATTTCAAAAAGGTAATAAATAGCTTTTGATTTGGGTCAATAGTCATCTGGCAAGCTCTACAGTTGTTTGAATGACACCTAGGGTAGCGGATTGGTTGACTGATTGAAATACATCACAGAAATTTAATTCTGCAGTACAGCAACATCCTTTGGTGTTGATCATTGCCGAAGAAGCACAAACATTGAAACTATGACCAGGTAGTTTACTGCTGAATACCCTCTCTGCCTCTGTATGGGCTACGAAACCAGGACACAACATTAAAAATTCAGAAGACGGCAACTTCCCGTGTGACCCCACATAATTTATTGAATCTTTCTGGCTCCCAGTTTTTCTATTTCTACATAAGAGATAAGAATGCTTAACTGCCTTTATAAAAAGCTCTGCAAGCTCTGATTTTCTTTTTTTAAAGAAAACATTTTATTGGTGATCGCTCTTTGTATTACTTGCTTGGGTCATTAATTTACCTGATGGTTTTGTGCATACTGACACATAAGCAAGGCCAAAAATTAAGTACTCTATTCAGCTACCGTATTTTGAAACTGCAAAAGTAAGTTTCTCCATACGGATCCTAAGAATCACTTCTTTTTTAACCTATTGACTGTATTTATGTGCAAATCTATTCATCTTTCTTTTCCGGGCAGTGATAATGCCAAAAAAAAAAAAAAAAAAAAAAACCCAAACCAAAACCCCAAAACCAAAACCCAACCAAAAAATCCTAAACCAAAAAACAGCGTTTAGCAGGGGAATGTCACTGAATCCTTTTCACTACACTGACCAGTTTCACTGGTCCCCTTCTCTGTCCTTCACACAAGAAGAAAACTCACTCCTTGCCAGGCAATGCCATGGTAATTTACAATTACTGAGCACCTTTTACTCAGAAAAACTATTTTAAAGGAATCTCACATACCTTCATTATGAAAGACTAATGGCAGCACCCATTTCACAGATGAACCGTTACAGACGCCAGTTTGGTTCTTGTTTACCCACAGAACTGCCCAGTACTGGCACCCAAGTGAAAGTCAGAGCTGTAACCCACCCTCTCACAGCACATCAGGGCCAAATTGTGACAGCAAGCTGCAAACTCTGATTTCCAGTTTCCTCTGTTATGCAGTAGCTCTGATGATAATTCCTCAGGACAATGAAAACGAGGCATACTGCATTCATCAAACGCACTATCAAGATAATGATGGAAAGCTAAAACCAGCCCCCTTTCCAACCTCTGCCCTGGATAACTAATTATAAAAGCATATTAAAAAGACACAACTCCCTAGAAAGGGTACTTTCTGTATTACTATAACTTCACAAAGCAAAGATCCTCCTGTTTAGTTTTTCTCTCTTTTAAATGGCTCACACAGGTGTATCGGATTTTAAGCTTTAAAAACGTCAACCATAAAATAAAGTCTCAAAAATATAAAACTAATGCTAGGGGAACATTTTTAACCAACAGCATACTTCTGGTTCCACTACTCTACTCACAACACAGACCAAGCATACAGCTGTATACTGGGATTCCCAGCTGGCATTTTTAAGAGTCTGCAAAATCCTCCTTGTAAAAGAGCTCATCAGATGTCCAAAGGTTTACTCCTTTAGTCTCTCCTGCTCTCTTCTCACCCCCGTCTCCATCCTTGCTTCAGAGGGGGAAGATCAGAAAGTGCAGCTGTTACCAGGCCTTTACACACCTCTATCCCCCTTTCCCTCTACTTCCCCCCCACCCCATATGTCATGGATATAAAGCACGAGCCAGATTTATAAAGCTACTAAAGTGCCAAAACCATGGAGTTTGTCTTGCTGTAAGAAATCTTCAAATATGCTTCCAATATTAAGATACCTATACACTTCTGAAAACCTGACTAGGAGCCCATCTATGTCTCTAAACACCTACATACCTCTACAAACCTCATCCTACTTTTCGCCCCTTCTTTCCTTCATACAATTTATTAGAGAGCTTTCTATGCTTGCACTACTCTTCTCATCCTTAAAAGCACTTACAAATACTAATTATTCTTCACATATCCTTTCTGTGAAATAAATAAGGATTATTATCCCCTCTGAAGTAAATACGGATTACTAACTCCTTTTTTACAGACTGAGGAAATACAGAAGAGGATTTTAAGTGGTCTGCACACCACAACGTAAAGAGACGATATTGAAGCATAGATTAAGATATAGAAGTTCTCCGTCCCTTAGACTATGACAGTCTAAATCTTATCCTTCTATTTGCAAATTATACTCTTAGCCCAATTGTTTCTATCTGCTGGCTGATGATCAAATATTTAATGTATGCCATAAATGAAAATATGAACTCTACAGCACTGCCTCTTATTTGTCATGCCCCATTACTTAGACCGGGTGGTAACATGCGCCCATATGATGGTTTTCAATTTTATTATAGACTCTATTTGCTCACTCACTTAAGATGTTTAAAGAAGAGTTGTATGGATTATCAGACAGTCTGAAAAGTTCGGCTCAGAGCTCTTCAAACACATTCATTTTCATCTTATTAGCACAAGTAAAGTAAAAGCCTTAGGCAGGTAATTTACCATCCAGTTTATCCAAAGGGACTTCTAAAGGAAAAGTCAACCTTTGTAAATTGTTTGTGATAATCTCCAAATTGATCATTAATTATCAGCTGCTAGTAAGCGTTTCTTCCATCAGCGGCACTGTGAAAATAATGCATTTCTCAGAAAATCGACCATTCTTATTACTGCCACCTGTGTAATCAGCCGTTATTAAAACCAGCAAAGTTCCATGGCAGGCAGCAGCCTCGCTAAGTCAATCCTGTCCAGCAACTCCATTTTCCAGACAGTTTAAAAATTAGTTATCCACCAACAGGAAAGCATTCATTATTAATGTTATATTTTACATTCTATACCTTCCCACATATAGTAGCAGTTACAATTAATTTAGACGCATTCAACTGCGCTTAATAAAGCACACGTTGTTTTGTACTGCCAAACTTGAGCTGATGTACAGAAACTTCATTTTCCCTTTCGCAGTTTCCTGATTTTCTTCTGCTAGGAGTGAATGCTTACAATCTAACAGTAAAAATCCAAAAAGTTCTTTCCATGCTTCATTTATAATAAAGAACTCAGGAAGAGATAGCTGCAAGTAAAGCAGCTTAGTGTTAGCTACCCTCAGATCCATGTCGCACAGAAACAGAAGAAACAGAGGGGACCTTTTTGTACAAGAGACTGCTTGTCAAAATGCAGCTGAGCCTTGATATAAAAATTTTGACCAATGTTTTCCAGAATTGCTGGGCATGATACACTACACACCACTTTCAGAATTTTGGGCAATACTCTGACCAATGTATGACATCTGACGTTCACACAGTTCCTACTTTAACTCCATTGAACTTAATGGATAGTTGCCAGTTAACTTCACTGGAGCAGCCCTGGATGTCACGTGCCTTGCATCTTCAGTGGGACCAAACACACCTGGCAAACCGTATTTTAAAAACCTATTTCACCAACCAGGAAACCCAACCATGACAGCAATAAACTGCAAGCCTGGTGACTATCTGTGTATTGTCACGCACACCATAGTTGAAGGAAACAAACAATTAACATTAAAGGGAAGAGGTAAGCAGGTAATGAAAATTTTTAGAAATGTAGTATCATTGGAAAAGGCTATATGATTATGAAGCACGTGATCATATTTTTCTTTAAAAATAGTCTATGGGTAAAAAAACCCCAAAAAACAGCTGAAGTGCCCACCACCATGGGTGGTAGGTATAACACAAGAGCAGCTGAAGCCTTTTACATTTGAGAATGGCAGTCCCAGAAGCACTGTAATAATTAATTTCTCTATTTTTGTAATAGATGAAATGCAGGATAATTCTACATATGTGCAACCATGTCATCTTTAACATACACACACACAGAGTACGAGAGTTTTGTTCACATTAAAGAGGACTGACTGCTCGTTGGGTTCTGACCCAGGTCCATCGGCAGCGACTCCACTCGGAGTCCTGATGATTCCAAATGCAACGGGATTACAGTCATAAAGATGGAAAAAGGCAACAGTACCACAGCTGAAGGAAGAACCATCCCTCAAAGACAGTTTTGCTCAGGTTCCCTCAAATTCATATAATTTAGGCTTCCAATTGTAGCACGGGATCTTTTAAATAATGTATATGAAAATCCTAGTTCAAAGGGCAGGAAGCCTGAAATGGCATAGCCTCTTACAGAGAGATGAGATACAATTCTGCTAAAAACGAAGGGAACAGATCTGTTTTTTCTTCAGTGAGATGGTGCCAATGAATGGGCCACTGCTCTCGAGGGAGCTTGAGCTGCCATCTTCAGCAAAGAAAACAAAGGGATCCAAACTATTAAGATGCAATTCTGTTCTAGACAGGGATAATGTCAAATGACACCTCCTCACTAAACAGTCCTGAGCACTGGATGCGCTGAGAGTCACGTACATCATTTTTTTTGTTTGTTTCATTTTCTAATTTGAGGCCTCTTTACTACTACTTCTACTTTCTTAAGTCCTGCAGAACCAATTACTCCACAGGCCACTGAACAGCATTTCATTCTAGTCACATACCATAGAATAACGTACTAATTGCAGAATCAGATTTAACCCCCTCTGGGATCTGCATAACTTACTTCCAGGATCTATCCTGACCGTAAGAAGCACAAATAAATATTTTGCAGAAAGGCAGGTATCTTCAGGAGAAGAATTTAACCTGCAGAATTTGAGTATCGGTCACCATCCAAGAGCATGAGAGAACTCAGCCTGCCATATCCTGGACTAAATGTGTAGGACTGAAAATTAAAAAACGCACTCAAAAGTGCAAACAAAACACAATTTAGGGAGAGAAAATAAATCCTGTGATGTCATTTATAGCTAGTTCTTTTCAGCAGAACTACACTAAGATTCTCAATGCTTGCTTAATATTGGAAGCAAGACTTACCATCAGTAAACAATTTAATAATCCAGTTACATAAGCAGTAATAATTCCTTGGCTGGTAATGAACAATATGCTATCAAAGTTGTCACCTCTTAAATAGAATCTTGGTTGATTTTCTGTACATGAGTAGTCCTGATTAATTCAATTGTGTCCTCAGTGTGTTTAATGCCTGTGTATATACAGGAGAAGAGAGTCTTGCAAAGGCCTCTCTGAGGATTGAGTGAGCTTTGAAATTCTAACTTGGGCGATGCTATATGAAATAGAATCCAGCTTACTTGCCAGGAAGCAATAAAAGTGAACTCAGTGAGACTGCTCATGTGAATACATCTTAGCAGAATCAGGGCCTGCTCAAGCCACAAGGGAGGATAAACTTAAATAAAGCATTTCAGTATAACCGTTCTTTCAGCAGTCTTTAGTCTGTATTAGTAGCTAACATCTGAGGAAAGGAAAGGTTTGCTGCTTGGCAATAGTGTGGTGTTAATGTAACACAATCTGTTAAATGAAAAAGCAAAATTAATTCCAATTTGGTGTCTTCACATTTCACGCTCCAGAGACTCTTACGGACTGAATGAAAGACAAGAAGGGGTAGGGAAAATTTAGTGAATTTTTCCAAACTGAATCGTCTATTTCTTTGCATTTCACTTAATTAAGTCAAGAGGCAATCTGAAGCAAAAATAAGAAAGGCGTCTTATTTATGTAGGTATTTCTTAACATGTGCCTACAACAGCACAAGAAATGTCTGTCTCTGTCCATCTTTCACTGCCTACTCTCCTCTCTTCCCCTTGTCCTCTCCACAATTCAAATGTTTAGCCTTACTTCATCCTCACAGCAAGGAATGGATTAAGCAGAATTACTTACTGCTATGCCAATTAAGGAGGAATTAATTACAACTTTGCCTCCTGTCCCTCTAAGGCTGCAAGTTTGTCTACCAAAACAAATCTGAATGTAGCTAAGTGGAGAGCTGCAAACACTCAGGAGGACGCAGCTACCAAGTGTTCCTCTTGCTATACTCAAACCTCTGGCTGCAGCGGGGTGACTTAACCTAAGTTCTTCTCTCCAGGCAAAAGTGATGCACAACTGAGCTCTTGTACTCCTCGGTACTTCAATTCCCCAGGCGTGTAAAAGGGGACAGTAATAATACCTATTTGTCAGCGGCATTGTGCAAGTTAATCCCTTAATATTTGTAAAGCACCTTGAGATCTTAGCACAGAGGGCACAACAGAAGTACAAAGTGTTATCATCATTGTAATAAATTGGGGCATGTTCCAATTAGAGCGTTTCTAGTGAACTCTCTCTGGACTTCGACTCAGGACGTCTTTGGCTTCTGGAGTTACATATGCACTGTCCAAACCAAAAAATTGGAAAGCTACACAAGACTTTTTTTCTTCAGCAGACCATTTCTTTCTTATCTATTTTTTTCTGAAGAAATACTTCTCCATACCATCCACCACCCACATTCACTTCCAACTAATTATACTTTGAAAGACAACCAGCATAAAGATGATTATAGCATACTGAGTCAAGGGAAGGCCTAGTCAAATAAACAGGATAACTTCCCTTGGTCCGTCTCTCACTTTTTTCCACTGGATGATGAATCCCAAAACCTGTATAGCCATACACCTCAGAAAAGACTGAAATAACCTTTGTTTCCCTTTTTTTCTTCCTTTTTGCCACTCCTGTACATTTCCAGCTACACCCTCCCCAACCTATAAATTGCCAACCAAAGCAAGCATTTCCAAATGATCCACCGCCACTACTTAAAAAAAAAAGAATTAAAAAAAAAAAACCTCCAAGAACAAGAACCAAGTGCCCAATATCATGCCACCATCCGTCTACAATGCAAACAGTAGGACAGAAGGTGGCTAGGTGTATCTCTCGTACAAATTTACTTATGTAGGTAGTTTCCCCCCACTTCCCATTCCTTCTCCCGTTCCCTTTTTCACCCCACCACAAGAACGTGCATGTTCTGCAAACAAGCGTTTCATAGTGAGACTGTATCACCTCAAAGAGTTAAAAGCTCCTTTTGACTTTAGCACCTTCTGCAGTGTGTGAGGAGGATGCCTAACCCTGCAAAGTTCCCAGCATTTTCAGCTGCCACTGATTCCAACAGAAACTTTGGGCACTCCATTTTGAGCTTTACAATATCAGGATAATGAATTACTATTATCTCTTTTTTAATTCATTTGTAGTGATTTTCTATAAACCCATACCTTGTGAGTCTAACTGTTCTGCTTTGTTAGTCTACTCCTACCTACTGCATTATAAAAGGACATTCCTGTACAAACAGAATATGACCCTAAATATCTCTTTCTTGCACAGAATAAATGTAATGCTGATTATTTGGATGAATCATCAGATAAAGCAGGAAAAGAGACACCCAGAAAAAGTACCCCACTGACCTGACTGAAACATCTTCAGAGATGTTTTTCATATTATTGTTCTGAGATTGTATTTTTCTTATAGTCTAGCTTTTTTCACACACCAAAACCAGTCAGTATTTACCTAAAGCACAATATTTTAGTTCAGTTCTTTGCCATTATTTATTCTAGTCCATTTGTCACATCTATATAGATTATATCATTATTGACACAGCTATATGAGTAATAACACGTATCATCCCTCTATCTTTCTGTATACAACTGATATGAAGAAGAATAGGATGGTTCAGCCAAATGAATAATTATTGAGGGTATACTTTCAAAAACCAGAAATCAATTGTTCATCACAGTAATTGACTGCGGTCATTCATTACATCTCTGCTGTAGATCCTGCTCTGCTTTACAGGAGACATGTCATAACAACAGGCATTACGAAAATACTGCGGAAGTTTCAACTCTCTAACAGATAAATACATTAGAGTAGTCTTTTGCAATGTGTGATAAAAAGGAGATGAAAACAGTCAGAGGAAAAAGGAGGATGAAGCAAACAACAGTGCTGGTTTGCTGGTATAGTGACATACTGTTCTAATACACCTCTTTTGGGACTTGTTTCTCATACAGTCTGGAAACATTTATCACTGGTCCTCTCTTGCAACTGACTCCTACTAAACATTTAGAGGTTCTGGCTTGATTATCTGAACATGATGGAAGACACCAAATGCAGATGAAGCAGAGTTTTTGAACTGAAGGACCCACATACCTAGCAGGAATACAAAATTGTCAAAATAGGATAACAAGCAGTTTCACACACCTAGAGATTTGGAGCGTCATGGCCATATTGTGTTGCTTTAATTCTATTCCCTTAATAAACTTAAAAAAAAAAAAAAAAAAAAAAGCCATGATCCAAGCTTTCAGACTTAGAATGCCCATTAACTAAAAAGGAATTAAAGATGAAACAAAAATAGGTTGCGTAAACAAAGAGGCAATCAAAAGTTCAAAAATTAATTTCAAACCTCTCAGTCAGCATAGCTGGGAAACCCAGGAGCTTAGCCTGTCCAGCTGAAGTGTGTAAAGGGACACTATGAATCTCTTTCTGTTTATTATGCTGAATGCCTTACCTCAAGATTAGATGTTGAGAGGAAAAGAGTCTGTGGTCTTCTCGCCTAAGTAGATACTTAGATAGCCTACACTATATAACCTGTAAGGTATTACCGATGTCCCACTCCTTATTCTACAACAGCGTCCAGCAGCAATGTCATCTTTTAGTTAATATTGCCTCTATTTCATAGGACAAAAAGAAAATATACATTCTAATTTGGATTATTAGCAATGTAAAATACATCCTACTAACAACCAAATGTAACACATAATAGTGATACTAAAAAAAAAAAAAAAAAAAAAGAGACTAAACTATACCAAAATGGCCCCAAATCAATTACTTAATCAATGTCATGTACACCCATTTCAGTTTTGCACAATTGCTTCTTCATTCCCAAAACATGAAATCAGTCCAAGGGGACTCCAAGCTATGCTGTATTTTCCATGTTTCACTTCAATAAAATATTACAAATACGTTACCATGTATCTGGGATTTTTTCTGCAATCATCATAACAAACCAATGTTTTCATAATGTCGCCACAAACCGCAGCTATTACCTCATACAAGAGCACAATGTTTTGGCAATGCAGTGCAAATAGTAGGAACAACTTCACCATCATCTTCCAAAATAGCTCTTTGAACACATTTCCCAAAAAACAGTAGCAACAAAAGCTCTGCCGCTTCATTCCTTCCCTCCGCTGTCTTGATGAATGAGAAGAAAGCAGGGAAACAAGCAGTGCCCTCTCCTACCTCCTTGTTCTTACAAGGCTCTGGATCACAGTCATGCACAGCTAAATCACACTGAAGTCAACGGGAAACATTCCAAAACATGGACAAATTACATACGTCATTTAACCTGAACACTCCAGAATAAGGCTTAAGAAAAATGGACTGTTTAATGTCTATACCACATGTTCTTACCAAGTCATGGGGAGGGCTGGGGCAACACCTGAATTATATCAAAAGCATGAGTAGTACCCATTTTAATGTGGAAATGACATGGTCAATTACAGCGGAAAAATACGAAGATAAGGTGAAAATTCTTTTGTTAGTGTCCTGATCTTGTAGCAAGTCCAAAACCTACAGAACTCCAAAGGAGTCAAAGCCACTCAGAGCCTAACAGGTTTGGCCTTTATTTGTGTGTTCAACCTACCATACTCCTTCTCAGACCTTAGTCAAAATGGTTTCAAGCAACTTACTGTTAATAAGGATTAAACCTACTTAACTGAAGTATTTCCAGAGATCACATCACTATCAGGCCTGATTAATGGGTCTTGAAGTCTACAGCAGCAAGGCTGCACTCCTTATATATTCTGAATATGACGATATATTTGCATTCTGGATTCTTTCTCAGTGAAAACCAGCGCATGCAAAATAAATTCCACAATCCCACATCTTGTATACAAAGGGCATCACACATATCCTGCGACTTAAGCTATTCTCCTGAAATTATCTTAGTCTCACACAATCACACTTCAAACACCCCATATGTCCAGTTTGGTTATTCCTCCTTTAAAAAGCTAATAAATGTAATACTTAGATACAACTGCATTTCATCTAAAAACAATTATCTGCAGTACTTTGTGCCAGGAAAAGCATCAATAGCAATCATTAACAACGCTTCCACTTTATTTTCTTCCCATCTAATGGGCCCGATCCAACACCCAAGTTAAGTCAATGAGAGTCTTACAATTGCTTTCAGTAGGAGCTGGACAGAGCCTTATGATCATACATGAATGTGGGGCTTGTGCAAGGAGGCCGAATGACAAGCATAGCCTCTGTTTGTTCACACAACGATACTGCAAAGACAGAGGAAGAACAAACTTCCCCGTGATGTTCCTACTACCCGGAGCTGCAGAGAAGCCAGTAATAAAAGCTTTGGAGGTGAGGGCAAACAGTGCTCTCTGGACTAAATCAGTCCTTGTCCTCTTTTCTAAGACTATCAAGAAGAGCATCAAACTCATTTGCTGAAAACCGGACTGACACAAGGCACTTGGTGGCTGGTGAGAAGCAACTTTTACCTATTACTCTCCTGAAGTGTTTTTAAAAATTTAAAACCACAATACAAGACCCACCCTTGGTGCTACATATACCCTCCTATTCAACAGGATTATTTTCCTCTCAAATTAAAAACAAGTCATCGGCACAATAGTTCACAATTACAATGCACGTGTATTGCTTTATTGAACTCTACCTGATAAATGCAACTAAAAATGTAGATCAATTTATTTCAGGCACTCACTCATACAGATAAAAATAAGGAGAGAGAAAAACAAGCCCTGATTTTCTCCCCAAGCACTCCTGGAAGTGGTATATTTCCAAATAGATTAGATGCATGAGCCGAACTAGTAAAAACATTTAATTGCCCCCAAATTCTAAAAGGACACAAAAGTTTTTTGTATTAGCTGACTCACATGCAATTCTTTCACACACAATTTTTTTATTTCTTTATGAAAATCATGCACTCTTCCTACACACGCGTTCATTCTTTCCTCCTGCTTTCAGTGTTAAACATAACATCACAATTTTTGAAAATACAGATGTTATATAGCCTTTGAAATACAGGCGCCAACTTCATTCTGGAGACTTTCAAATCCGTACCTAGGGCTTCCTGGAAGGCACAAGCAGAACATAATGCTTCAAGGGATTTCCAAAGTCCTGTACTGACATGTGCCTGACCTCGCTTTGCCTCATAAACTGGAGTCAAAGAAACTGGCGGGCTGATATCCCATAGCCATTTGGCACCTGCATATTGTGAACTTCATTTTATTTTAGATTATGACAATGACAGGCCATGAGGAGAGCTGAAGTCCAATCTTTGAACCTGGTCATTCATACCCAGCTTTAATGCAAATGCAACTGTAACCTGATGGTAACATTGAACTGGCTGAAAAATCAGGAGCCGCCACACTAGATCCACCAAGGGCATCCTCCTCTGCCAACCATCCTCTCTCTACCTCAAGCTTTTCATAAGTCGGATACCTAAATTTAATGGGAATGGTGACACAACACAGCAGTTTGTTTAAAACCAACAGAAAGAGACCAGAAAGAGACACAACTAGAATTTTAGTGGTGGGAAGAAAGAAAAAGAAAGAAAGAAAAAGAAAGAAAGAAAAAGAAAGAAGGGCAAGAGCAAGGTATTTGTTCAGTTCTTATTAAAAGCATGAGGGAACTTAGCCTTAAAAAAAGAAAGAAAGAAAAAGAAAGAAAGAAAAAGAAAGAAAGAAAAAGAAAGAAAGAAAAAGAAAGAAAGAAAAAGAAAGAAAGAAAAAGAAAGAAAGAAAAAGAAAGAAAGAAAAAGAAAGAAAGAAAAAGAAAGAAAGAAAAAGAAAGAAAGAAAAAGAAAGAAAGAAAAAGAAAGAAAGAAAAAGAAAGAAAGAAAAAGAAAGAAAGAAAAAGAAAGAAAGAAAAAGAAAGAAAGAAAAAGAAAGAAAGAAAAAGAAAGAAAGAAAAAGAAAGAAAGAAAAAGAAAGAAAGAAAAAGAAAGAAAGAAAAAGAAAGAAAGAAAAAGAAAGAAAGAAAAAGAAAGAAAGAAAAAGAAAGAAAGAAAAAGAAAGAAAGAAAAAGAAAGAAAGAAAAAGAAAGAAGGGCAAGAGCAAGGTATTTGTTCAGTTCTTATTAAAAGCATGAGGGAACTTAGCCTTAACAGTGTAAATCAAATTAAACAGTTCAGGGACCTGGCTTGAAAGCTGCCATTTTAATAAAAAGGGGGACAATTGGCAGATTGTTTAAAACTGTAGCTGCACTCTCGTACCCTCTGCCTCCTCCTTCTCCCAGCCCTCCTTCCCACACCACCAACTGCCATCTCAAATTTACCTTGCCATGCACTCACTCCGGAACTCCCTTCCAACCACAGCGGATTGGAGGAATCTACAGAAAATAAATTGACAATAAATATGACTATATTACCTAAAGGAAGGAGGAGGAGACGCAAAGAAAATGACCAAATTGTTGACCTTGGTCAAGGAGACTTTCCCCTCTAAAATTTCCAAGAACACGAGGGCCGAATAGCAAAGGTTTCATTATGAATCCGCTCATAGTGTTTCTTACAGAGTTTCTTCTCACCCATCCCTGAATACAGGAGCTTATTCTTGTGCAATCATTAACGCTGAACAGCAGATAGGCTGCTATTTCCCACTCCTGAAGAAACCCATTTTATGGCATGCAACATGAAGAACGGTTTCACTAATAAGATGGTTAAGTAACTTCAGTAGAGTTGCTATGGGAAGGCACGGTGACACAGCGGCCGGAGAACTGGCTTTCTTGCTTTCCATTAGGATCAACACTTAAAGGGCCTCAGAATCTTCTGAAGTTTAGGAAGTTTATTGTTTTAATCTCTACCTGTGAGAATAACAGTGAGTGCTCCCCGTAAAAATGTAGAAAGCACGCCCAACTGCTTGTGGGGAGAAGGTGAAAGGAGAAGAGCGGAGGAAGGAAGAGACAGAACGGGAATAATAGAGGGCTGCAAGTCTATTAGCTTGTTAGGGCTATAACCTTAATACTGTTAAGGCTTATTTCACAAGCATTTTTTTAAAAAAAGTCAGATTTTTGCTGTCCATTATGATTCGCCTAAAACTCTGCAGAAGCTTGTAAGTTTCCAGTATTATCATCATTTTATCCATAGAGATCCAACTTTATCTTTCTTTCATCGTCTCGGATGTTCTTCACAAAAAGACAGACTAAGGCAAATAAAATGTAATAGTTAAAAGCAGCACTTTCTCAAGACCACGTAACATAGAGAAAAGGAAGTCTTTATAAAATGAGAGTGTAAGTAACAATTAGTTCTTTTATTCACCCTCCTGACATCTCAGAAGCAAACAATCCAGCCCTACTTTTAAGTGGAAAGTACATTTATTGAGAAGAGCATCCAGCAACATTATGATGACATAAGCAGCTCTCTAGACACAGCAGCAAGGAACCTTTAGCCCTGTCCAAAGGTGTTAACAATGCAGTACTAATGTGACACGGCACTAAATGGATGGCCAAACACAGAGGCTTTGTTACATGCAGGAGGTTGCATTTTCGTCATCTTTTTCCAAATGTGCACCTAAGGGAAAATACTATCAAACCCTTTCAAAGAAGAAAAGCAAAGAAGAAACATACTTTGTCCTGCATATTTTAAGGATAAAAGCAAAGGCAAAGAAATAATACCTAAACTGCTAACAAAGAGTAAGAGCTCCAAAGGTTTTTTATTTTTTGTGTTTTGTATTTATTTTATATTTTGTATTTTCTTCTGTATTTAACCTATTAAGAGTAAAACGTGGACTGGTCAGAGTATCAAATTAATACATACTCAAATCTTCTCCTAACTTTCAATTTTTTTTTTTGTATTTCATGAATAGGCTTTTACCAAAGATTTTAGTCACTCCCATTCATTCTAAACCTTTAAACAGATTAATTGGGTCAAAATTATTGTATTATATGCCTGTAATTTATGCTATCAACTTTACTTTCCACCACTGCACCACTAAAGGAAAACTGCAGTCCTGATTTAAAGCTGTAAATTCAGATCAAATGGGAAAGTGTTAAATTCAGAAGGGCTTTTGGTCCATTAACTTCCATGCTGATTTGACACGCTCTGCAGTGCTTGGGCAACAGACTCTGCTATACGACGTATTCCTAAGCAAACAGTGCTTTGTGTCATAAACCATCTGGGGTGTCAGTCCTAAGGGCCACTCATCTGAACTCCTCTGATACACTTGGAAATGCTGAGGTGCAGAACAGAAACTTTTCTTCACTACAGAATCCCTTTTGCAAGGGTAAGGAGATGGTGCCATCGGAGGAATGACGGAAGGCACAAAATTTTGGCTAAGGCAGTTGTTTTCATTATTCCACTGAGGAAAACCATTGCATACACAAGCTTTCTAAAAACACTATTATTTTTCTAAGGTACCAATAAAAGTGATATCATTCATAACCTGGACAGTGCTCCCTTTCATATCAGAGCCTATAGTTGCAAAGCTAAGTGCCAAGCAGATGGTTGAAATCTGTTTTGTATAAAAAGTGTGTGCGCACACGCGGTTTTTTTAGATTGAGTTCTTTGTATTCATATTCAGGCCTAGGTTCTAGCCATCAAAACACTGGCACCGAAGCAATCATTAGCAGCATTTTAGACAACTGGCAACTAAGGTATTCGCAGTTCTCCACAAAATGTTCAGCTAATATCTCCCAGATGTATAATTAAGGCAAAAGATCATCTTCTTAAATTGGTATCAGTGCTTTGGATGGCCTTTCAATAGACTGCACATGTATGTAAAAAGCTATTTTATTTATCTTCTTTTTTAAATAATGTTCTAACTTCTATTATGCTCTAATTTTTTATTCCTGCTTTTAAAAATACAGGTTTCCATGTCAGACTCTACCCAACTATAACAGCAGCAACTTCATTCATCTTGTTTTCATCTTTCTAATAAACATCAAGAAGGAAATTCTACAAATCATTTTCATAATAAGGCTCAGTCTGTCTTATTTGCTAACCATTTAGTTTATTTAATATGAAAATATAAGATAGGCTATGCTGCTCCGGAGGAATTGGCTCCAGACGAGGGCAGTGAGCCCTCCACGAATCCGCTGATGAATCTGCTGCTGTTACACCGGACGACCCATGGCAAGTCACCTCAGTTGCAGGTACCTCAGTCAACTCATTTGTAAGTAGGTTGTTTATTATCACAAACAGCAAAACCAGAAACGCTTACCAGCATGGGGCTCTGCTGTCTGCCTGGGGTTCTCATGGAATCTGGGAACTGGTGACAATAATTTGCCTGGTGACAAATTAACAGAGGTCACTTTTTTGACAACTGAGGTTATCAAACAAATGTATATTTGGAAGAATGCACTTTTGTGCAGCGGTCTTGCTTAAGACCTTGGTGGCCACAACTGGGAATTACTACTTTAGGAAACGCACAGTTTCAAAACAAAGATTGATTTTGTGTACGGTGCCAAGTTCACTAAGGCCCAGATGTTAGCCCTGGCAGAATTCAGGTACATTTTCATCACCGCCATTCTGATCATTCTAATCTGCCAGGGATACAAGTCGTTTAGGAGGAACAGATAGTTCATGTGTCTTAACACTGACACAGAACTTCTGAAATCTACAGATCTGCAAAAGCCTGCCGAAATCTCTCCCGATGCTTCAGAAATTCTGGTGGTATTGCAACTGATGGAAGTTTGCTGCAGAGTAAGGAAAGCCAGGCTTCTGCTCAGTGATCTCCTCATGAGTCACCATTTCATGCCATCCTGGTTTACTAAGGTGAAAAACGTCAGCGTTTTTCTTAGAGTTGAGCAGAACGTTAATTAATTAGGCCAACATTTTTAGGACCTGACACTGAACTTCAGTGCCACTGAGTCCAAACACTCAGAATGAATGGGCACTTTTTAAAATGATGTCTTGACTGGCCCTGTCACAAAATAGGTCTTTGTGAACACACTGTGAATAACTACTACCGAAATACTATGGAACGTGCCCGATTATAATCCATTATCTTGAAAGTAGTCTCCCTCTTAAAAAGCTTACCAAAGAAAATATCTTAATAGCTCAGTCATAATGTTCATAGGCTACAGAGATCAAATCCACCCAGGATTCCTTAGTTAATACCCATTTCCTCAACAGTGTGTAGTAAGAGATGCAACACAGAGACTAAATCTACCTGCAGACCCCAGCGATTCAGCTCTACTCTTACTGAGCATACAGTTGGAAACGAGAAAAAAAATACTGAAACAGATTAGAAGAATTTTTAACATGAATAAGAAAACAATTCCTCCCTTTTAATAAGCCTGTATCATTTCGGATCTCTGTCACACATTTAAAAAACAGATGTCAAATATGCAGGTAAGAATCACAATGCATTTTGTGTTCTGCAACGTGGTTTTTGCTTTTAAGCTAGTTGGTTTACTCACTGTGGCTGCTTTCAGTAGAGTCTGTTCCTCACATTAATACTCTCCATGTGAAGAATTTTTTCCTGGACTCCCCTAGTGCCTGGTCCTTAGGTTATAAAACATATGACAGCTCTTGTATATATGGCTGAAGATGTTAATTGTTCTCCAGGATGAAACCTTTACCTGACTGTTGGTAACACACACTACCTCTCAATTTACTGCTTAAACACTGCGGGTGCTGCTTCCTAACTCCAGTTCTCCCAACCTGCCTCCAGGTAGGGAGTTAGTTTAGAAGAACGCTCAGATAATTGGAGGGGCTATAGACAGTATTCCCTCCCAGCCCTAACTGATGAGGCTGGAGCTGTAAATATTTCTGTACTTTGTATTATTAATTGTACTCCAAAGTCCCTATTTTACATATTTAAGTAACTTGAATATTATAGTTCATCTTGCTAGAATGAGACCTTTAGAAATTGTAATTGGACAGACAGAAGTCTGTACTTCGCAATTCTTTGGATCTCAAGAAGGAAAAGGAGGGTCTTGAGGTTAAAAAACAGGACTAGCAGTCAGTATCTCTACTGTTTATACCCACCCATGCAAATGATTTTGTGACACCGTCCCTCAGTTTTCTCATCTATAGGTTGAGGCTAATCTTGCTTCTCAATCTAAAGAGCACAGCAATCTTCATGATTTGTATATTAACGCTTTCCAAATGCTCTGAATTCCTAATCAAAAGACTTTATAGGAAGTATGAATCTATTATTAATATTATCAGTACTTCTAACAGTAAAGCAACTTCTACATACATATGTGTAGAAAACATACAGAGAGAGAATGCACATATATTGCTCAATTTCTAAATTCTAAAGCATGGCTTCAGGACTGAAATCTCATTCATGAACCATGCTAGGGATCTCTTACCTACTCCCCGTTTCTGAATTTCCCCCATACAAAGACACATTGATATTACTCTAAGCTCTAAGCACAAAGGCTGCTCTGTGGAATGGAAAGAAACCTTCTTTTTTATGTTTGTACAGTGACGAGCATAATGGGGTCCTGATTCAGGATGCTTGCACTCTACAAAAACACACTAAATCAATGACGCTAATACACATGCAGATTATCTATAAAAGAGATGCGTGGCATACTTGAGAGTGGCACAGTATTTTTCCTATACTTTGCATGGTATTTCATGCAAACACCATAGCCTAATACGGTTTCCTGAGTCGCACAATTAGTTTCGAGTTTAGGCAAGAACAGCAAAAGTGAGGAGAACTTACAAAACATAAGCAAAGGATGAGAGCCTTCCACTGCGAAATTCTGCCAAATTCTAATCTCAGTTGCAAAACCAGAATCAACTCGATGTTCATACAGTTTTGACAAAGATGAGAATCAATAGCCTTCTTTACAACACACTGCCCATAAATATCTCCTTGAATCTCCAAAACCCACGAGCGAAAGACGAACCAAAGGCTGAACCTGAGAAGAGAGCTTATTTTCTACGTCCCTGTGATTTTCAAACTCAAAAGCCTGGATATTTTTAACAGACATGGAAGAGAAACTATTTGTCTTTACTCAGCAACTGCAGAAGGAAACTGTACCAAAAGAATAATGTTGCATGTTCTGTTTTCATTTGATTTCATTTAGCCTTTCAGTTCTATTTCAGTTTTGTTTCATTTAGCCTATTTTTTTTTTAAATAATCATCATGTTTTGGTGATTCACATTTCACACTAGCACAGGAACAAGTCATGTAAATACAACAAAACAAAATGACCCAGTTTGTTAATAGACATGCCAAACGGGTAAGAACATCCTTCCCTCCGCCCTTACCGACCATCACCTTCCCACACATCTCATTTCTATCCAAAAAAGCCTCTGCCCCAGTGAGGCCACAGCATTGAAATTTAGGGAGAAAACCCTATGAACAGAAACTTGACTAAACCTTTGGAGAAAATGTTTTCAGTCTTGTTTTACAAAGTGAATGTAATGAGTCCGCTACGGGAATTTCTCTGAAAACAGAAGACTTCTCTACAATACAGCCTGGGCAGCACTATGGTAAGCCCATACTCCCTCCCAGCACAAAGCTCTGCCTCAACCCTACCTCAGGCAGGCCACCCCAAAAGGTGAGAGGACACCGCATGCCCTTCGTTAAACATATTCTCTCTTGAAACAAGGAATACCTCAAAATTATAAAAATTGTGTGCAGAGATGCACTTTGGTCTTTCCGACTGTGATGAATTTTAGTCACATCGTGCTCTATGAAAGCGCAGTCTCTTTAGGATTCCCAACAAACTGAAGGTAATACAACCCAGTAAACGGACATACCAAACTATAGAGAACAAATACGAATGCGTCTGTACATATGGGTACACATACCCTTGAGATTTTTTTAGGCTCACTGTTTTAATTGGCCAAAAAAGTTTGGTGAAATCTTTTCAAATAACTATGGTAAAAAAGGAGTAACAAAATTAAAAATTGTTCGGAACCACTACTATTTTCCTTACTCTTGGTCTTACGCTATCTATTGAGTTGGCAATGGCAAGTACCTCCAGCTCACTGTCAGATACATTATCTTTGCCCATGCCCAACCTGCGAGATGAATGAATGAAACATGGGGCATTTTTTCACTCCCACATTCTTTAAAATTGTTTAAAAAAAAAAAAAAAAAAAAAAAAAAAAAAATCAAGAAAATTACAAGCTCAGCACCAAAGAAACCAAGAGGATGACAAACTGTATGGATTTCTCTTTACATAAACTACATTCCTACGTCTTTTTTTTCTCTAGAGCTACAAAGGTTTATGAAGAACATTAGATGTAGACAATGGTCTTAACTATGCAAGAATAGCACATACCCACACACACGCAGAGTTCCTCACCACTAGAAAGAACTCTGATTATTCAGACAAGGAAATTAAATTTCTATTCACTCTACTTATATTTTTGCCCCCAAAAGTAATAGAATTATATTAAGATTAGTAAGACAGAAACAAATACGTAGTCGTAAGACTATAATACAACCACAAAGAAAAATTAGCACTAAGGTAACATTTTATGATATATTTAGATCAAATAGCACGCAGACACCCACATCCTAAGAAAATAACAAAACACAATGAAGACAGTCTATACGAACTTGAGAAAACACAAAAGCAGAAGAACATGGTAAAACAAAATAAAATAAAATTATTATAGATCTCAAAGAGCAGTTGCCGATATGAATTTCCATATGTGATCTTTCAAAAAAAAAAGTATAAAAAGGAAATCAGGAATACCAAACATAAATTTTAAAAACAGCAAATATAATTACAATTTGAGAATTGAGAAATGTTACCTGATCAATCCCCCAATACTTTTAAAGGAAACAAGGTCAAAGCCATTTCAAACTTCCAAAACCAGCCCCAAGCTTTTTCTCATCTTCACTTCAACTCTCAGAGTTCTAAAAGTCAAAAATAGTATCACCATGTTGAAATCTTTTTTTTTTCCTTAAACAAGGTGACAAAAGGACAAGTTGAAGAGAAGTGTCATGCCAGATCAAAAATAGGGAGCAGGAAAATGTTTGCAAATTTCTTTCAAACCAAACCAAACAACCAACCCCCCCCAATACCATGGGCAGCACCTCTAAAGCTCCTGAACTTCATATAAACATCTAATGCTTCTAGTAACCCATGTCTTTCTACTTTCCTCCTTTCTTTTTCTGTTTAAAAAAATAAAAAATTGCATCCATCCTAAAAAAAGATAGACAGCTTCTCTGAATTACCACTGCACATCTCACAATTTCCATTCACTCCTTACATTCTTTTCAAGTACCATGGCCCCTGCAAGCAGCGCTCACCAAAATTCTTCCAAAATCTTGTCTAAATGTGATCTCTCCCAACAACTACCGTGCGCAGAACTTCACACTGTCACAAGGACATGTGGGCTCGGGAACAACTTTTAGAGACTCCTGGCTTCTCAGGCTGGCAAAGGCTGGGCTCGGCGCGAAGGTGACAAGCGGCGTCTCTCGAGCGGAGGCTGCGGCGCGCGGGGCTCCCCG
>NW_009192225.1:31930-37019 GCF_000690835.1 Fulmarus glacialis | reverse complement strand
GTGGTGATTTGATGGTTGGACTCAATGATCTTAGAAGTCTTTTCCGACCTTAATGATTCTATGATTCTATGCTCACAACTGCTGACCGCGTGTCACAAATGGGGGATGAGCCGCTCCACACCCCTGGTTTTTTTACTGAGCATGGTGCCACATCGGAGAGAAAACCACCCCAGCTATGCTCCCCCCCCGCCGCTTCCCCTGCACTTGGCAGGACACGGGAGGCCAAAAAGAGAAATAAAAAGTCCCTGGTGCAAGCACCAGCCAGCAACAACCAAAGCATCAATGGGCCATCAACGCTCCTCTCATACCAAACCCGAAATACAGCACGCCCTCCAAGCTACTGGGAAGAAAGTTAACTCTGTCCCAGCCAGAAACAGGACATACCCACGCAGCCATCCATGAATTTACACCTTGTCCACCCTATCCCTTTTCTGGTTTTGTAGGCCTCTAGAGTAACTATGTTCTCCAGCCTTATTATAGAACAGTCCCAATGGTTTTGGTGCTGAAATCACGTTCATGTCTTGAATAAAAAAACTGTCCATCTAGCCTTCCCTGCAGAGAAGGCCTTTCCCACCTATGGGTTTTCTCCAGGCAGATCCTAGACAGAGCAATGGCTATACTGGCTTTGGAGGTCCCTCAGAGAAAGGTATGCACCAGTGTTTGGGACCTGGCTGGAGAAGGCTGTTCTGAATGCATCCTCATCCTGGGTTTGCCTTAGAGTTGGAGGCTGAGAGGAAGAAGAGGTAGCATGTGCTGCTGGTGTACAGGGGTCAATTGGAGGGCCTGCCTTCCCACTCCCCTCTGTTACATCAATAGTATCGCTGTCATGCAGGTCCGGTGGGTCAGGAAAGTCAGTGTCCTGCTGGCACAGGGCCTCAGCAGGTTGTAAAGTTGCTTTGTCCATCACCTTCTCATCCTGTTTCAGAACTGGTGTTGGTGTGGTGCCTTCACTTGACCGGAGAGCCCCAGAAATAGCCATGGCCTGCTGGGCTCCACCTTCTGTTTCTTCCATGAAGGAGCTGTTCTGGAAGCCCTGGGTCACCTTGATACAGTGAAGGAAGTTGTGGGACAACACGGGCATGTTCTCTGCCGACGTGCAGAGGTCTAGGGAGGGGAGAGCATGGTAAGACTCGCCATCCTCGCTGCCACTGCCCTCCTGGGTGAAAGGCTCATAAGTGAAGTAGACCTGACAGGCCTCAATCTCAAAGGAGTTTGGAAGATGGAAGAAGAAGTAGCCTTGGTTGGTGAAGCAGCTGGATACAGAGTGCCCGCTGGTTTCTAAGGGAGGATCAGGAGTCAGGGTTCCATTGGAAAGTAGAAACTGGGATTCCTGGTCATTCTTCTGCATCACCTCGAGCATGGAGATCTCTGGGGTTGTTCTGTTCACACAGTAGGAAGATGTGGAGAATGGGGAGGAGAGCCATTTCTGATGGAGAAGAAACACAGGAGAGAGACTGTTACACCTAAAGTATAACACTCAGTGAGGAACCAAAGGTTTCTTCTCCTGAGCGGCCACAGCAATCAAGTGGCCTTTTCTCTGTCCGAGCAAGAGTTGTCAGAGGTGGTGGGGAGGGAAATTCACATTCATGATGTCTCATCTGCAGGATTTTCAGAGAGAGTATATCTTTCTGTCACTTTGAAATCAAGAGCAGATCTTGCAAGCCTATGTTTTGAGATTTCTGGAGTGGGGAGCGGAGGATGGAGGATTAAAGTGAAAGGAAGAAAAAGAATTACAAGACGTAAGATGAAGTGAAGGTGGAAACATGAAAAGCAGTACTGGGATGCGTCTCATGCAATCTATTCCTAGGTGCTGAACCAGTTTCTGATACATCTACATGGCCCTATGCAGATTTCTTGTCTAAAGTGCTCTTCCAGGCCCCTTGTGCCTAGATTTCCACGCTCACCATGAGTGACATCCTGCAGTGCATCGTTATCCTTAAAAATAAACTGGTTTCGATAACATCCAACTTCATTGCCGATTTTTCTAGTTCTTTCTGCTCTGAGAAAGTGTTTTCAGTGCCTGCTGCACACCCCCACCCCTCTACTCCGCACTCTTCCCCTGTAGTTTAAGCTTTCTAAGGCTTTTTACACTCAGGTTTTTCCAAAGCTTTGCTGTCCTCTGGACCCTCTGCAGTTTGTTTCCACCCTTCTTAAAGTGAGATGCCCCTTGGGATCACCTCCCACGTCTTGCATCTGACTCTCCCTTTAATACTGCACAGAATAGTAATTGTCTCCTTGCAGCTGCCCATACTCACAGAGAGATTAGGGGAAAGGAGACAGTGGGTGTGGTGAAAGAAGGGAAATCGACAGCAAGAATGCAGAAAACAGCTAAGTGCCATTCAGCATGATGGCAATTCACATTAGGAGCAGAGGAAAGGCCCGCAGCCAGGAGGAGGGAATCACAGCAGGAAATCTGGGAAAGAGCTGGGCAGCCTAGGGCAGGCAGGGAGGGACCGAAGTGGCGTGCAAGGGGATCTGAGAGGCCAAGCTCCCTCCCGCAGGTCCCTTGTTTTCTCTCAGGCTTCCCATTAGGGGAGCAGGGTGCTGAGGTTTGCATGGTTTGCCGTTTCTCGGTTCTGTAATTAGAGATGCCTCAGCTGAGTGTCGGGTTTTAGAAGGTCAGAAAATAAAACTCGAGGGGAGAACCCAGCAGCTGGTGCTACAGGCACATGTAGCACCATGTGTTGTGTGTGCATATGTAAATCCGACAACTGCGTGTCTGTCCCGGGCATGTGCAGCTGGACCCTCCTTTCCCTCATTTCTCCCTCATAACCCACTTGGCTCCATCCCCAGTCCCGTACCTGAATGTCACCTCCGTGAACAGAAACGAGTGGGGGAAAGAACTTCTCGGGGTCTGGGATGTGAATCTTCAGGATCTTCTTAAACCTTGAGAAAAGAAAAGGAGAAGGAGGAATGAAGCAGGGCCTGATCCTGACCGATCCGGCACTGTGGTGGGGGTAGGAGAGAGCATCACAGCTCATGGGGACTGCCCTGGCACAGGGGAGAGGTAAAGTAAGAAGAAGCCTGAGGGCTCGCCTTGTTCTTGAGTGGCCTGAAACGCAGTAGCTGAGGGATGAGAGATACGGAGATAAGGCAGTTAAACCTGGCATTGGAAAATACACTCCTCTCAGCCTTTTCTCTGGGGAAGCACAACCAACCAACAGTTCACTGGTTTCTTCCCTGCCTTAGCTGGTCACCTTAACCTCTCCACTTGCCCCCCTTCCCTCCTGCCTTGATGACAAGCTAGGAAGGTCTCCCTTGTTTCCAAGGTCCAGCTGCTGTGAGTTGCCCCCTTTTTGTTTTGCTGTCACAACAATGACTCAGAGGACCACATGGCATGACGGGACCATTGCTGGCAAAGCTATGCCACAACTGCCCATCTTGTTAGCAGAACACTGCGTGGTATAGCTAGGACACACTGGCCATGCAAGCCATCTGAGCACGCATTGTGTCCACCCAGTGGCCTCTACTTTACTGGCACCAGTGCGTTGTCATCCTGAAGCAGCATGAAGTGATCTAATCTGCTCCCCAGTCCCTCAGAGATGTCGGCTGATCCTGTCAGCTCTTTGCTGAAGATTTGCTGTGGGATGCTCTGAGGAAAGACCCTCCCGACCTCTGGAGGCAATCAGTGTACTCTCTGAAGCATCAGACTGTGCTAGTTCTTGCATATAAACTACCTTACATCACTGCAGATGCTATTTTTATTCATGCATGTCTAATCCTTCCTTGGATCTTACCTCAGCATTATCCTCTATCCAATTCCCCCAGGTTAATTGTACTCTGTGGAGAAAGAAGGCCTTTTTATCACTCTCTGTGCCATATAGCTAACACTCCCTCAACTTCGTGTTACGACTCAAGGTAAAACACAGTGACCAGTGACTTTTTCAGTAGCCATCCTCCTTCAATATGCTTCTCCTTCTTTCCTTACAGAGATGCCATCCCAGCCTCTGCTGCCTCATCCGTGAGAACATTTCTCCCTGCTCCCTGCCATGAACATCAGCACCCTGCTTCTCTGTCCCTGTCCCAAGATGAGAAAACGTGAGGCCATTTCTAACCTCGCCATGTTGACAGGTACTCTCCGTATTATTGCATGGGGTAACCTTGTGAGACACTTTCAGTCCTGAATAAAAGCAGTGGCTGGGTAGAAATGCTGTCAAAGAGACCTTTAAAGCATCATTCAGATGTTTACCAGCATGTGATGAGACACTTCAGGACTGCACAGACCAGTCAGAGGAAGAATTGTACTCCTCACTCAGGAGTTTTGCCTACAGACCAGATGTCACTACGTCCTGTCTGAGCTCTTGCTGGAGTGTTTAAGTAAGTGAGAAGGTAGTGGTACCTAAGCTTGCTTAGTCCTCTCTACTGAGAGAGTGCTCAACCCACTGACCTGCTTTTTAAGAGGCAATTTTGGTGCATCCCTGCCAGGGAACAGCACTCTAACCCATGGGCAACAGAAGTGCTGAGGCAGCTGTTTTTAATTCAGCCAGGGCACGGCACCAGGTCACAGGAGCGTGGCACAATACGATGACGGTGGTGAAACCACATCGTCTTGGGTGGTGATATATCTCCTCAGACAAATGTCAGCCTCAAAAGGTTGGGCTATAAACCATGGTTTTAAGTCACTCTCTAGCCTGAGTAATGCCAATTGAAAAATAACCCTGGTTTTGAGAAGACACACGAGATATGGGAGAGGAACAGAGAGGAAAACTTGATTCTCATTTACCATTTCAGAGTCCGTAAGTTAATAAGGAAGGCAGTCCCAATGATCACGAAGATGCAAGTGCTCACTATAAGAGCTGGCAAGACCGTCCGAGATGTTTCTGCAAGGTGAGAGAGAATGAGGAAGTTGCTGTGAAAATTTAGCCATGATTCTGGAGGTAGGAGCTGCATCCCTTGCATGGCTGTTCAGGCTGATCAAAGTGGGCCTTTATTATAATTTTGTATAATATAATACATAATATTATATTAAATTATAATATACAGATCAGATAAATGAGTTCTGCTGTGTTGTGTAGGATGCCCTTGAGCTGAGATGGGTTTCAGAGTCTGTTTGGCATGGCTCGCCAGGGAATTTTTGTTTGGCCGCCTG
>NW_009192225.1:0-31920 GCF_000690835.1 Fulmarus glacialis | reverse complement strand
TTTGTGCTGAACAGCTTGAACTCCCTGTTCATAACAGCACCACAGCTGGGGGTTGCCAAACATGAAGTGCCACAGTCTACCGGTTGAAGCATCCATCAACCTGTGTGTTTTGTTGCAAAGGAAAGCAGGGAGTCCTAAAATCAGCGTAAGTGGGATTGGGCACTTGAAACACCATTATCAGTCAGTGGGGGAGATAGAGTCATAGGATTCATGGGCCTTTGAGAAGGCAGCAGGACCAAGGATGGAGAAGGTTAGAGGTCAAGGGGCTGGCTTCTTTCTTTGGAGAGGTGTAGGAAACCTTTAGGAGGCTAGGAAGGTTACAGCTTTCCACCACATGATGATTTTGGTACTCAGATTGTAGGGTTAGGAGAAAGAGACTGAGTTCCTACATTGCCAGTGCTGCCAGCACTCCTCAGGCTTGTCTGGCATTATCTCAAACTTTTCTTAATCTGTCTCTTTCACACACATCTCCCCAGTGCACTTTTGCTTGGTCTTGCTATTCTGGTGCCTGTCTCCTCTGCCTGCCATCCCCATCTCCCTCTATCCCTAGTACCCCTTGGTCTGGGCCTGCAGAGCTCTTCTGTAGTAGTTGTGAGGGAGCAGAGACAAATAAAATAAGGAGGAGACATTTTTAGGACATTCTTTCTTTGCCTGTCCTTGAGATGCTACTCAGATCACTTTGTCTCCTCTGCCTCTGGTACCCTGGTTATCTTTGGGTCTTGGTTGCTATGACAACTGGTTGCGGCTGTATCCTATTCATTGACATCACACGCTGTCAAAATTTGATCGCCACAGCAACACAATGCCCTTTCTAAACATAGCTCCTCTGTTTATACCAGCACCAGGCACAACAGGGAGGGGCTGAGCAGTGGCAGAGTGGGGGCGACATGAGAAGGAATAACCTCTATCTGCTTATTTTTTGGAAAAGAAATTACAGAGACCACAGCCAATGACTCACCGAAGAGACTTGCTCAGGGCACTATCTTTCAAGGCTGGAGATGTCCTCTGTGCTGTGGTTCATGGTAATGACTTACGCAAGTCTCAGCAGACCTTTTTGGAAGGGACTTACATGCATGTAAGTCTCTTTCATTCTCCGTGAGACTTTGCTTCCTAGGCTCAGGTCTCCGTTGGTTAAGAGCTGAGTACTCTCTTTCACTGCATTTCACTGATCAATGGCTCCAATGAACTGGGCCATTTTAGAAAGCTGGATTTATGTTCCTAGGTCCCAGGAGCACCTGGGAAAATGCCAGTCCTGGCCACTGCTTCTGCAGGTTAGACATCTGGCCTTACTGCTCTAGGGAAGCATTCCCTGATTTACATCTTGTGGATTTTACCTGGCTTCTGGAAGTCAGAGGGGCTCTTTTGGGGTCAGGGGGTCTTTGCCCTTAAGCCCTGTTGAGCCAGCCTGACCTAACAGATTAGGAGAGACAGATCGTTTCCGACCTTTCTATTGCTCTTTGATTAACACAATCCTCCCTATTCATCTTCATCCAGCTTCTCAGCCTGCTTGGCCCTTCTACTTTGTTTTCCCTGAGTCCCCTTTTCCCCCTCCAAGCCAGACTGCCTGACTCTGATCCTTACGGTCAGCATGTGTCCTCCACAGTATTGTCTCGCTCCAGTCGCTCCACACGCCTTTGTAGGTACTTGAGGCACTCGGCCTTGCACGGACAGCTGCCTCGTATTTGAAGTCGGGGGAGAGGCTTTCAAACACCACCCACATCTGGTCCTGCACAATGGTGAAGTTTCTGGCCTCCTGGGAGTAGGGCAAAATTAGAGCATCATCAACACCCTGGCTTACAGCCTCACATACCCATCTCTTCTGAGGCCCTCACAGAGTACCTCAGATCCCTACACCTTGTGCACTGCTCGTTCACCCTGGAGGAAAAACTTTCTTCACTTCGCTTTTTTATCCCTTTCAGGTCTGTCCTGGAGCTATCTGGATTTCCTTGTGACAGCACTAAGTAAAATAGGATTCCCGTCTGCCTCCATGTCATCACCAAACACTGGCAGCAGGTGACACAGATAAGAGGGTGGGAGGTGTCATCTGCTCTCCAGCTTCACCAAAACTGGTTTTGTCCTGAGGGGAGTCCCAGGAGCAAGTCCTGGGCGACGTAAAGAAGACCAGGATTCGTGTGGTGACAGGTCCCAGTGCCCCACCCTGTACTCACCTCCCAGGACTGACTCGTGGTTCGGTACCGCACTTGGTATTCCCGCTCCCCATCCAAATAGTGAGAGGAAATATTCAGGCTCCATGTTAAGTTGTAGGTGTTTTCAGTTTTGCTAACCAGCTGAAGATTTCCCGGAGGCCTCAGCTTTACTGGAAAGAGAGAAGGAGCAGAGCTGGTACCTCCACACTGTCTGTCCGTAACAGTACTCTGCCGCAAACCCCGTCGCAGCAGGGTTGGTGTCTTGGCTGTGCTCACAGACTCCAGCCAGCCACGGCCACATATGAGTTCGTTAGTGAGTTCCCCCTCTCTGTTCCTCCTTCTTCCCCACTGTCACTGAAGGGAAAAGGCCTGTTGTCTCTGGACTATGTTAAAGGCAGCTCCTCCTGTGAGCCTGTGAGAGTGGCCCCTGCAGTCAGTGCAATCAGTCCCACATGGCCATGCCTCCTATCTCACAGGGGTGATCCACAAGGCAATTGTACGGACAGGAATGGAGCATGGTTGTAGACCTCATCGCGCTCTACAGCTACCTGAAGGAGGTTGTAGCGAGGTGGGGGTTGGTCTCTTCTACCAAGTAACTGGCGATAGGATGAGAGGAAATGGCCTCAAGTTGCGCCAAGGGAGGTTTAGACTGGACATTAGGAAAAACTTCTTTACTGAAAGAGTGGTCAGGCCTTGGAACAGGCTGCCCAGGGAAGTGGTAGAGTCACCATCCCTGGAAGTATTTAAAAGACGTGTAGATGAGGCG
This sequence comes from Fulmarus glacialis, assembly GCF_000690835.1. Lineage (NCBI taxonomy): Eukaryota > Metazoa > Chordata > Aves > Procellariiformes > Procellariidae > Fulmarus > Fulmarus glacialis. Next base: position 29,007 of record NW_009192225.1, on the reverse strand, counting down.
CTTAGGGACATGGTTTAGTGGGCATGGTGGTGTTGGGTTAACGGTTGGACTTGATGATCTTAGAGGGCTTTTCCAACCTTAATGATTCTATGATTCTATAATTCTATGGTTGGGGTGACAGCTGCTTCCCAGCTGCTCTTTCAGAGAGCTACAGCCACAGAGAATGGAGTTACACAGACTGTCTGGGCTGATCCTTCCCAATCCCTGACTCCAGCCATGCCTTCCTATGCCTCACCTTGCAGCAGCTCTATTGGACCTCTCTTTGAGCCAGGTACACTCACACATCCAGAAAAAAAACGACCCAAGCAGATGTTTTTCTGCTGGATTAGTGAGTTGAATCCTTTCCGCAAAGACTGATGCATGCCAAAGCTGGCTTAAAGGAGAGTGGAAGCAAGTAAGAGGGGCAGGGAAAAAGCAGCAAGACTTTCCCTCCTTCTTGCAGCATGCATTTTTCAGGAGGTCAGCTGAGCTGTCATTGCCTGATTGAAGCCAGAACTCCTCGTGCAAAGCACTCTCATTCAACAGTGTCCCAGACACAGGACAGGACAGGAAGTGGCTGGCATGACATTGCACATTAGAGGTGCAAGTGGCAGGAGTCAACGTGGTTCATCTGTGCTAGTTGTAGTAGGGGACTAGGAAAAGAGACAAGTCTAAAATCAGTTGTGGGTGTTGCATAGGGGTGGATAGGGAAGAGAAATTAGTTATCATTTCACGGGGAAGCTTCAGGGACTGCAAGACAGATGAGTACTCACTATTTGCAAGTGGTCTGAAATCTTCTATTCGCACAGGTATAGATCTATTCTCTCCAATCTGGCAATGGACAGACACTGTAAGACGGTCTGCAGTGGTGAAGCATTGAGTCTGCAAGGAAAATTTACCATTACTGACACCGAAGCCTCATCAATAAGCATTCATATTTCTAAGCATTGCCTATGCATAAGAGGTTTAGGAATACTTGACAATAAATATGGATGATATTTGTGGCTGAAAAGCATAAGCCTCAGTGGTCAGTGAGGAACCAAAGATTTATACTTGATGTAGTTGGATTTTTTTTGTCCATTGGCGAGAAGGGCACGAAATATTGTGATATGCTAGTTTGCTAGGATTGCTGTATGTACTGACTAAGCAGGAAAAATGGTACTTTCTATGAGTGACATTTATAGAGGAAAAATATTTTTACTAAAACATTTTGTGTTCATTGGTAAGATTGAGACGACATTAGTATTAAATACTACTCTTGAAATGCAATGGTAGTAAAGAGCCACATACATCATACAGTATTAAATAAGCAATAGGGAAATTAGCTTGATTGGAAAGAAAAGATTTTGGAGCTGTTTACCAACCCTGCAACTTGTCTTTGCACATGATGTGCAAATGTAAGAAAGCTTGTCTGTCGTTAGAACTGGTTGTGACTTTATCAAGAAGGAGAATTAGCTCATATTTGGATGGTTTTTTTCTGAAACCACAAGGACTACAGTAATTCTGGATATGACTGAAGGAAGTACATAATGAGTCTAAAAAAGACAGATTTAAACAAAGAATAATAGCTAGAAGATTTGCATCACCATTAGCTCCAGTGATGTGTCGCTGTTGCATCTTGCATTTGAAACATCTAACCAGGCTTCACAGTAGTTAATGATCTGAAAAATGGTACTGACTTCTTCAAGGAAAATGAGGTCATAGAGGTGACCTCAGAGCTGGTGGTGATGTCCATCCCTCCTCAGAGGAAGGGATTAGGGCCAAACCCAGGTAATTGAGACAGGGGACACTGCATGTGATCTATCTGTCCTGCACCTCTTCTGCATGTGTCAGGACAGCATGGCCCGGCTCACAATGAAGCCAATCCTCCCAGCAGAGGAACCCACATGGGCAATGCATTATCAACAGCACACAACTTCAAGCCCAACCCCAGAACTGGAGTCAGGGATTAGGTTGGGGCTTTTTATACTGCTCCTGGGTGTCACCTTCTTTATACACCCCAAATCCACATACAAATCCTTTCCACCTTATCACTAGCCAGGACATCGCAGATGAATTACTCACATTACTGTTTTTGCTGAAGGTCTTGATGCATCTCCTCAGTCCCGTCATGTGTTCTGCCTTGGGTAATTCACAGTGCTCCTTGAATTTTTCAGGTAAGGGAAATAACCTGGGTTTTAAGCAGGAGAAGTCCAGTGAGCTGGGGAGGCTGTTTTGTATTTAGTCAAACTTTACGTAACGCTAAAGGTTTTTCAAAGCATTTTGCATCCTACCATATTTGCTGAACAGGTTACGGCAAGGATGTAATCGTACTTTCTCTCCCTACTCAGACAAATTTTATGTGCTGGCACATGGAGAGTCAATGCATCCCAGTTATTTCAAGCCAAAGATAACATTAGGTTTCCAGTTTCCAAGTCCTCACAAAACCCTCTTGCTACCTTCTCTTCTTCTCGTTGATATCAGAGGGCATGCAGAGCCCAAACACACCCGCTTGCCCACACCTGTGCCAATGTGGCCCTGGAAGACAGGTGCCCGTTTCAGTCCCTCTAGAGTTTACAGGTCTCCTTCAAGCCACTGACAGTGCTGTAGGATCTCAGATACCGAGTGAGATGTATCTTCTGAACCAGGTCACATCCCAGTCAGCCAGGATTGTACGTCACACTTGGCAGCGCTACGCCATGACCTCTCTTCTGCTCTGACAAGTGCGGCTGGACAGCCTAAGCTGAGCTATAACACAGGGGGTGACAGGGTGGGAGAGCATCTCTATGGGGTTGCAGCTGAGAGGGTATCAGACTGAGCTGTCTGCTCCAGACCAGATCAAGCCTGGGACTTGCTGATGCTGGGAGAGGTGGTGTCCTAAAGCCCTGGTCAAACAATGGCACAGTTCCAGATCCAGCCCAAATTCCAGCCCCAGTCTCTGTGATTCACACCCATGGAGCAACATAAATGTTTTGGCTTTCTAGGTCCATGTATCAGGCCCCAGAATATATTTGCCCATCTCACCCCGTTGGAGGTGTCTCTATGACAGTCACGAGCGACCCACCCACTGTCAGAATCACATTGAGCCTCTCCTTATGATAGGCACCCAGGGAAGCCCTGGGGCGGGCTGGTAAGTCTCTTGGCGGAAGATGTCATACCTGGAGACCACAGAGACTCAGCCAGCCCCCACTGCGGTACTGGTCACACACCTACCCCTCTGCTGGGAGACACGTGGGAGAGGAAAACATCATGAACTGAGAGACATGAAAGGCCAGGGAAGATAAGGGGAACAATATTTTCCTTCATTTATTGTTTCTTAGAGTGCAACATCCCAGCTCATCCTGGCAATGGGCAAATGGCCTCTGTAAAACTTTAATTCCACCCTCCTCCACCCCCATCTCTACACATCCTCCTTTTTCATTGAAAATGCCTTTCAGTCCAGAGGGTGGCTACCAAGGAAGAGGGATTTTTTGGGAAATGAAGCACGGACAGAGCTATGGAGCTGGAAGATGGGCTGCGTTAGGCAGTTTAGGACTGTCAGATGGCAAACACTAAGCAGTAGCCAACATCTCAGCCCACATGGGGTTAGAAAAAGAGTTCAAGACAAAGACCTCGGCTCTGTGACTCCACTACACCTGGCCTGGGGAGGGGGACCCTACATTTTTGTTAAGTGGTAAACTTTCCAGGACACTGTTAATTCAAAGCCTTGGCTTTCCTCAGCCTCTCCAGTCACCCACCTGTCACAAAAAGCTAACTTTGATAAGATCTCCAACTGGCATGGTGCTTCAACCAGGTCCCTGCCTGGGTTCCAGTCGCAGAAAAGAGCCGCCCGCGAGTCATACCAACAAGTTAGGCTGGAGGTGCCTGCCAGCAGAGAAGAGATGGACAGCAACATGGCTGAATTAGCAATGATGTTTGGCATTAACCATCACCCCCGCCAATTCTGCCCCATCCCAAACTACAGACTGACTCCTCTGCTGGATAACTGTCTCCAAGTAAGAAAGGCAAAGCCACGCACTTCTCTATATCCTTGGAGGTTGATGTGCTCATAAGAGACCTTTAGCTATTGCAACCTCCTTTGGATGTATGTTACAACATGAGCATTGCACAGCAACACACCATGCCACACACACTCCTCTGGCTGACCCCCCTCCCTGTTTGCCCAGCCAGCACGGGAGAAGGGAATCACTTCTTACCTTGTGCCAAGTCTGATGCCAGCAAGAGAGGCGTGAGGCTGAACAGCCAGAGGTGACACAGAAGCAGCAAAGAGGGCTTCATCTGTACTGGCGACACACTGAAAGAGAGAAGATGCCCCCCCAACATAGCTCAGCAATGCAAATTAGGAAGATGTCATCTCACAGGAGGCATCCACTGTCCTAGGGCAGAGCCAGTGCCAATATTCCAGGCTCAGAAACGCATACCCTTTCCACTCTGGAGTCTGTGCTTTTCCCTCAGCACCTCATTGTTTTCCTGCCTTCGGTGCTTCGCTCGGCACTGAAGCTGTTCACAGGAGTAATGCCTTCTGGAAATGTGTGTGAGTGCACAGCAGTCTGCGTGTGTTGTTTCAGGCTGCTTGCTGACTCAGGTAGAGAGTGCTGCCTTGGTTGCACGCGGCTTGTGCTTTGAAGAGCTTCTTTTTTTGGTAAGCCTTAGGGCTGAAATAACTAGGTGCTTGCTGAGTAAGAGGGGTCTCTGGCTGCAACTGACAAAAGTTAGTTGCACATCTCATGGCTTAGAAGGTAGATTTTGAATGGCTTCTTTGGGACAGGGAGAGAAATCAGGGAGAAGGAATTTAGCAGGCTCTGGAAAGTCAAAGCTTTACCATATGACAAAATATTATATGGTCACGCACAAACCATGCACCATCCTCGCCAGGTAGACCCTGCACTGCCTTGGAAGGAGCCGTGCTTTTAGGTGTAGCAGAAAATTTGGGCTTTGCAATTAGGAAACTCTGCGGCGCCCCTCATCCACCCGTGGCACCCAGGGAGACTCCTTGTCTTACAAAGCCTGTACAGCCATGCTCCGTATTAGACAGACTGGGCTTACGGGCTTCTCATCCAAGCCTCCCCCTATCCCCATCCACCTAGGCACCCACTCGAAGTCTGCCTTTGCCGACAGGAGAAGGGACCACCCTCACCTCTCAGCAAGCCTGGAGCCCAGGCAGAGCTGAGCAAAACAAGACAGAGTCCTGTTGAACCCTGCTGCGACTGCCAGGGGAGTGGGAAGACGGGGTTTATAAAGGGCTGGCGTGAGGCATAATATCTATTCCCGTTGTGATAAAAGATTAGGTTCAGAGGAAGAAAACCATGACGACAATGCATTAACAGACAAAGGGGAGAGAAAGAGAGAGAAAGAAAGCAGGCAGCACAGTTGTGAGATGTGGGGTATGATTTGAGAGGACTGTGGAGAGACAGAGAGATAAATACGTGCTCAGCCCTCCCCAACGGCGAGATTCAGTTTGTCAGACCGAAACTCCTTCCAAGACGCTTTTCAGATCAGCCACCCCCGTGTGGGATAGAGCTGGCATCGCCCCCTTTACCTTCCAGCTCCAGGCACCCGGCAGTCGAGATGAAGGGAGTCCCCGGGGACCGGGTCGCGAGGTTGGATGGAAGCAGGTGCTGGACATCAAACAGTGAGGGGAACAGGGAGGGGGAAAGGGGAGAGTGATGGAGAGAGATATCCTAGTTCAGTGCATGTCCAGCCATCAGCCATCAGCTGCTGGAGTGAGAGAGGTGCCTCCAGCCCGGCAGTTCTGCTACAGAGCCGTTCCTCTTGTACGTGCGTGGTCTCTCTCTGCCTTCTCCCTCTCACCTTTGCACAGGAAGCTGCTGCTTGCTTGCCTTGTCAGACTGAGACGAGGCCTCGAAGTATCGAAAAGGCTAGTGAGGCCGAGAATAAAAAGCCCCAAACCACGTCCTACTTCCTGCTGGTAAAGCAATAGGTGCAGAAACAAGGGTGGAGGGATCAGGTGTTAGCTTGCTGTGCTCAGATATACTGGGACCAGTTTGTAACTATTGCTGGGAAGCAAAAGAGAGAGAGAGAATGACCCGTCCTCTTGGGACACCAGCAAGAGACCCATAGCTTCCTCTTTCAGACACCCAGACAGACCACTCATATCTCTCTCAGGATCTGCACACGTGCACAGATCACTTTGAAACCAGGGATGGGAGTCAATCTGCAGTAGAAATACCATGGACCACTTTGTGAAAAATAACTCGAGTTATTGACCTAAGCAACAGCAGAACGAAACCAGCCTCCCCACCAGTGCCCCAGTTTCAGAAGATCCATCCTGGGTCAGAGCGGGAGTGGAACGAGGGCAGTGTTGAGTGTAAGCAAGCTTGAGGCACAACCATTACGTTTGCAGATAGTGTGACACCACAGGAACACCCATCCTGTGGCCTCCCTACCCAGCCAAGCACCCCACTCGCTCCACAGAAGGAAGAATCACACCCTCCAACCTGAGCTTTGCAGCCAGTCCAGACAGGCAGCACCAACCCGCAGTAGCTGCAGTGCCTGTTTGGCACAGCTTGTCCATTCAACAGGCCGGAACAGATGCAAGAAAATATGTCCACCTTCTTCCAAAGCTCACCTTTGCAGATGGATAACCCCTCACAGGCCTTGCCAGGAACGTTTAGTTTTAGAAGATCCTTTTGCCACAGGCAGGTGTCTTCTCCAGCACACATTGCCCTCACCTCCCAAGCCAAGAGAGATGCACAAATGCAAATCCACAGCCCGATGCTTGCCCGGTTCACAGATGAGCATGCACATGCATACATGTCCCCACACACCTCTCTCTTTCCATACACAAATACAATTCTCTGAAGTGCAGCACATCATGTTTCCTGTCTGGTCTGGGCTGCACGAAGATGGCCGCTGGTGTGGGGCCAGAAGATGACAATCTCCTTTTATACACACAGTGGTCACTACGCTCTGTGCTCCTCACCTTTCTCTCTTAGAGCTCAAGGCCCAAGCTCAGGTACAGCAAGCTTGTTTTGCTGACCAAACGTTGCCAGAGGTTAATCTCAAGTCTCCAGGCAGTTCCTTTTTGAGGACTCTGTAAACCTGGAGGATGGGGCCTCCTTTAACAACAAAGGGATCTTGGTTTCAGGTAGTGGAAAAAGGGTGTGGGAGGAGGATGAGTTTTTAGTCACAGGCAGCCCAGCCCAGAGACTGGATCTCAGCAGATATTAGACCTCAAAATGAAATAGTGTTGGAGCAAAACAGTGATTTGAAGGCATGGGCGGAGCCATTTTGAAGGAGTTTGCAATAGCGGATCCTCATGGCCATTTCTGGGAAAGCATTGCAGTTAATCCAGCATCAAGCACTCACTTAGCCAGCGTTCCGGAGTGCAACACCTCTTTCCTCATCACGCACGACATGGACCAAGCGTCTGAGAGGTGCCGTTTGGATGCTTTTGCTAGTCACCTGAAGACTCCTGTTATGGCCACCCTTTGTGAGGGCAACTGGGGAATCTGACCAGCCAGCTTCTGTTGAAGAGCAGAGCAGAGGACGGGCTTGTGTGCTCTCCTGCTCTGGTAATCATTGACTGTGATAGTTGCACCTTGGAGGCTCCCACCAGGGTGGAACTGTAATGGCATGTATCATCAAGGCACAGCCCGCCTTTCCCAGGAACTCTTAAAATGAATGCAGCTTACTCTGGCGCGGAAGTCCTCAGCTGAAGCAATGAAGTGCTCTGTGAGTAACTTCTTGATATCACCAGCTCTGCAGCTGCAATGGAGTATTCATGTTAAACATCATTTTTCCCGTTTGTCTTTCAGACTGAGAAATCTGCGCCTTCCTTCAGACCAGAGATCACTTTGGGAAAAAAAGAGCACAAAGCACCGATTTTTTATTGTTCAGCTTATAAAGGAAAAAAAAAACCCACTGATTCCCTTTTTTTTTTTTCTTTTTTCCTTTTTTTCAATGTGTAACAATCAGATCAGGTTGGTTGTGCACTGTGGCACCTGAAATAGTGAAAGAAGAAAACTTAACATGCAATTAGTCCCTAGAGAAGAGGAGCGGCTGCTACAGTTGAAAACAAGGATTTATCTGGTCAGCCAATTCACTGGAGAGTGTTTTTTTCTAGATCTGTGTCTCTACAATAGATTCTCATGAAGATTTTTTGATATCTAGTAAGGACTGATGTCACATTGAACACTTTCCCAATGAGGGTCCTAATGGAGAACCAGCTCTCCTCTATCCAGCCACCTTTGCTTAACAGTAGTAACAGATATACCCCTTTGTCAAGTGTGACTAGAATTGATTGACTTTTCCAAAATTGTGGAGGGAGGGGGAATGGTCCGACAGATCAGCCAACAGATAGCCAAATACCAATGTGTGGAGACACAGACTGTCTCAGCATGTTTAATTTCCATTGGAAACGCAGTTTAAAATGTACTAAAGCAACAACTGTGTGGTGTAAGTAAGAAAGGGTTTCCTACACAGGCGTGATACCATAATTGTGTCCAGACCCCATCTAATACGGATAAATACACTTGCTGTCAGCTCAGTTTTCAGACCTGATTGCCCAGGATGTTGTGCTACTGAGAATTTGGCACTTTTTATCTCCTTTACACTGACATTGTTAGGAATGGTGCCATTTGTAATGTGAGAAGCCAAACAAAACCACATTGTCAGCGACACATGCGAGGTGTTCTTGTGATTACCTTCCTGTCCCCATAATGGTGACTGAGATGGGTGAACTCACTAGCCAGCGTTGTTGTTCAGTGTTAAAGCAGCAGGTAAAAGTGGAGGTTTGGTTAAAGGTGCTGTTTGGGCCAGATCGGTGTTTCAGGGCCAATGTAATTTTTAAAAATCCTCAAGGCTGGGGCAGGTGCTTACGCACAGGCTCATCTTTTTCCCCTCGCTCTGCTTTCGTAAGAGAAGAGCAGTGCTGCTGAAACTTCTGATTTCAGTTGCGTGTCCACTGAGAGTCTCTGCAGAATGGCAGAGGTGAACAGGAGAACAGAGAGAGTGAAGGGCAAAAGTACTGCGTGGTGGGAAATTATCCCATGATCATTAACTCATTAGCTGTCGTTAGGCTAGGCACATCCCTTCCCTTTGCTGGCTTTCAGCTGGGACTGGAGTCCCAGGCTAACTGGGATGCCTTGCTTGTGGTTTACAAACCCAGCTCACCAAGGGCGAGCTCAGTGGAGGGCTCAGTAGATCCATCTTGCTCTGGTGTTCTGGAATGGAGCAGTGGGAAAGGTGCAGAGCCAGCGGGAGGTGAGGGGATGAGGGCAGAGAAGCCTTGATGGCCACCAAAGTTCGCTTCCTGACAGGATACACTGTGAAGATCTCTAGATGCTCTGTAGGTTATTTTTGGTACTTTCCAAATAATGTTGTTTTAACTATAACCTTTACATTGAATTTCCTGCCATTTATATACGTGCGTTTCTCAAAACTACGACGTTGCTCTACATCTGCCGTTATTTTCCCCTTAAATTGTGGTTCTACTCCGAAAAAAGTCTGTAGAAATGGCCCCGCGGAGAACCACTGTTTAGCGTATCAGTGAGCTCTTTATTGAATTTGATCACGTTACCAGTCTAAAAGAGGCTTTGTTTTGCATCAAAATGGCAACCTTGGGCCAACATCAGAGCCAAGCTGTTTTTTTTCCTCCTGCTCCATCATCCCTAGGGATGTTGCTGCCATAGGCTAAATGCTACCCTCAGTTTAATATCCATCACTGTGTTTACGTGGAGGAGCATTTAAGCAATGGAGTTTAAGTTCTGGGATCAGGTACCACAATGGGGTAACCATGCCAGGCAGCAAGCATTAAGCCCACCTACACAGCAGATGATATTCCTGTGTTTCTTCCCTTCCAACTTCTGTCCCACAGAGAGTGTCCTGATAGATCATCCTGATAAAAGCAGAAGACATCAGCTACACACAGAAATACACAAATTTTCAAAAGTAGGGATTCCCTAGACCTGCTAGGCAGGCAGAACATGGGTAAAAGTGGTAGGAAGCTGAGGCATTTGCAGGCACGCTCACCCGCGACAAGTCTGGGGCCACAGGTGGGAGGGGGTGGAGGAGGTGTTCACTTTCACTCCCTGCCAGTGATGGTCACAGGCCCAGAAAAGTGGGGAAACAAGGGTGGGAGGGGAAGCATGCTACTTTTGAGCAGTTTCACTCTTAGCCTGCCTGGCTGTGAACACATAGCTATGAACTCATGAGCACGAGCACGGGACAGTCACAAGATGCCCCCACTCAGGACCTGATCCCCGGCTCCTCGTTATGTTTGGGTAGAACTAGACAGTGTCAGGACTTTGCTCTGAAGGGCTGGAGCCCACGCAGCAGACTCAAGGCTTAAGAGAGCTCCTAGGTGTGGATGCCTGCCTCCCCGATGGCTGCTTGTAGTGCCACAAGGGCTGCTTGGACCTGGAGTCCCTCCCTAGAGACACACATTGAAGACCTGGTCTCCCACTCTGGGCCTGACACTTTGTGTTCCTCAGTACCCTTGGGCTCAGCAACATGAAGAAAGGCCAGTCTGAGCCTGTGGACATAGTGCGTGAGGCACAGCATGCGTTTGAGCCAAAGCAGTGTTGCAAGTGATCTCTGTCAGCCAAATCGTGGCATCTGTGTATGCAGATGGTCTTAGCCTGGCACACCTGCGACGGAAAACTCACCAGTGTGAACTGGAAGGAAGGTGGCATACCCGTGGGACTATCAATGTATTTGTACAGCTCTCACATCCTCTCTGCGTCTCAATTTCCACAGCAGAGAAAGGGGCATAAAGGATGTCTTCCCATCTTCTTCAAGAACTGAGATTTGCAGACCAGGCACCAGATTCTGCATTGCATGCAGGTGTCCGCTGCCCAGGTCTGTAAGGACATTATTGACTTCTAGTATTAAAACATACCTATGCAAGTACCTGAGGGTTCCCCTGGCACTGAATGCTGAAGATGCACGGCCAAAGTGCCTATGGCACTTGCTCACAGACCTGTATTGAAGAGGGAGTGCCTGTGCAAGTTATGTGATCTACAGCAGGACAGCACTGGATTCAGAGACCAGCCTTGCATCAAACCTGTGCCTGAGCAAGATAATGAGCTGAACGCTGGCCGATTTGCTATTCAGCACCAGCGACTGCTCTTGTCCTTGAGGGAAATTATTACCTTGTTACCTCGGTGGTCTTGGAAAGATAAAGCCCTGCTCTGTTTTGCAGCCTGACAATGTGTTACGTCTCTCTCTATTTAAAGTTAGAAGGGCTTGTGTGCAAATGCTTGACAAGCCTAATATGAAGCAATGATGGCTTCCAGACTTAATAAATTGAGAAGAATTCAGAGATTTATTGTACATTCAAAATTGCTTGAAGGCAAGACGTGATACTGCAAGGAGATTCTTGGGAATAAACCCTCAAGTGCTTTGATTAGCGAGGCTTGCTCCCAATTTAATCACATTTCCCTTCCTTCTCTAGAGGAAAAAATCATTACACCAACCACCCCCATTCTGCTCAGAGCTTTCCTTGCTCCTTCTCCATTTTCTTCATCTCTGTGCCTGAGCAGTTTCTAGAAAGGGAGTTAATTAGATTGTTGATTTTGTTTTAAAATATGCTTGATGATGTCATGCTTATCCAAAGGCCAACCCCCTGCTCACCCTTAAGCCTTTCCAGGGAGTACTGATTTGTGACTAAGGCAATTATTATCTTTCATGTCATTAAAATGCCTGAACAGAAATGATTTGTTTGGATGCAGCTGCCTGTCTCCCCACAGCTTGGTGCTCCTGTCTCTCCCTGGGCTCAGTCAGGAGAGCCATCTTTTCCCCTGCTCTGTGGTTTCCCAGGTTCAGCCCCCCCAGTTGCCCGTCCTGAGCACTTTATTCTTTCTTCCCCACCTTGAGAGGCAGAAGGTATGATGAGAAAGGCAATGGCCACAACCAGTGTGCCTGGATGGAAGGAATGGAAGGGAAGGGTGAAGTCCAGGTCCATGACATGACCCAAGGACTTGAGACCACTTCGTTCCCACAAGTGACATACCGCCTTGTGAAACAGGTCAGCCCAAAGGGCTCCTCACCCCTCTTGAGAGCCCACCTCTGTCAGGGTTTCAGCTCTGGGCTTGCTCCTCTGAGGACTTCTCCTCCTAGGGAGCCCTCCTCTGAGGTGAACTGCCTGTAGCAGAGCGGCTCTGCATCTTGACAAGGTTTTTGGGCATGGCTGCATGCAATTGAAAAGCCCGTTTTCTGGATGGGGGGGCTAGAGTAGGAAAGGCTGCTGGTTACTGGAGAATACTAACCAGATCCTGGTGAACACTGCAAGACCAACACTTGGAGAAAAAACAAGTAGTGTGGAAATTACTATTTTCCCCACTGTGGCCTCTGAGGAGCCTGAAGGTGCTCCTTGAGAGATGTGACACAAAGCCCTTTATGTGTGAGACATTCCAGGTTCGTTGCTATAAACACAAAGCCCAAGCCACATCTCACCACATCTGCCCCATTGACTGCGCCTGTATTTGGGAAACGGGATGCGGAGGTCTCAGGGGAAATGGTATTTGGTTCCTTGAGAGAAAGTCAAGACCAGGGTGTCACTTTCCTCCTCTTCTGTTCCTAAGAGCAGCATGCATGGACAGGAGGGGAATGCCCTTTTGAATATCACCATTCCCTGTTGCTCCAGCACCTCCCGCATAAGAAGCAGGAAAGGGCACAGAGCATTGAAGCAGTTCATAATTTCATCCTCTCTCTCCCTGCAGCTCAAAAGAGCAATTGCAGCCCTTGCAGCCAGCACGGGGCTAGGAGAGCTATTTTAGGCAGGGTGCCGTGCCCCACAGTTGGGAGCAGGCTGTGGAGAAGGTCTGGGATGGCATGCCCTCTGCCTGCACCTGTGCACACATTCGGGCACACAAACACACACGTGCACGCATACACAGCTGTAGGCGAGTGGGGAAAAACGGAGAGGATCAAGCGCTTGGCTCCACTCGAATGCTTACTCTGGAAACAGGCCAAGGACAACATGTGTCTGCAGGTACAGGGTCTTCCCTTAGCCATGGTCTGCTCAGGTGAGACCTTAATTTTAAGGGGAAACTTGCACTGTTGCTTTTATGTTTCAAGGATGAGGGTGTCAGTACTGTTCCCCAGTGCTGACCTTCCCTGCACCCCAAGAGAAAGGATCCCCCCTTTCTTCCTATTCTCCCCACCTCCTTTGCAGGCAGCAGGTTCCTTCATCAGAGATGCTCAGTGCCTGGAGGGAAGGTGGCTGTTGAAAAGGACTGCTCGGGTTTTTTTTTCCCTTCAGTCTTGGAAATTATGCTGGCAGCCTGGTGCAGTATCTCTCCCTCCTTCCCCCCTCCCTGCACCCCAAGAGAAAGGATCCCCCCTTTCTTCCTATTCTCCCCACCTCCTTTGCAGGCAGCAGGTTCCTTCATCAGAGATGCTCAGTGCCTGGAGGGAAGGTGGCTGTTGAAAAGGACTGCTCGGGTTTTTTTTTCCCTTCAGTCTTGGAAATTATGCTGGCAGCCTGGTGCAGTATCTCTCCCTCCTTCCCCCCTCCCCTGCCTCAGCCCCTTTGAGGGGGGAGGTGAAGAGCGTGGGCGGTGGAAGGAGTTGTGGTCCCCAGATGTGTGAATTGTTGCCGAGTAGAAATAGCGCACCACGGACAAAGAGCAGAGCAGCTCAGCTGAGAGCCATCGCTTTGGGCTTGCGTCACTGACCTTTTCCTCTCGCCCTTCTCAGTCCTCACCTGACCCTCCCACTGCTTCCCCTGAACTTTGCACTCAGAGAGCTCCCTGCACAGTGCTCTGCAATGGTGAGGAGGGCTGGCACAGGAGTTTAAAGGAGGGGGGGAGTAGAAAAAAAAAAGCCCTGCAGCAAAGACAAGGCAATGCAGTGATCCTCTCTCCATTTCTCCAGAGCTTCCTCCCCTGCAGGACAGGAGAGTCACGGGCTGACCCAACATACCGTTGTCCCTGCCTGGTCTAGCCGTTGCAATGAAGGCATAGCTGTTCTGCCTCCACAGCTGGCAGGGTTGGGGATGGGGGAGGAGAAGCAAGCCTCTCCTAGGGTCGGGGGAGTGCTTCAGACTCTGACATACCACGAACAAATGGAATTTCAAAAAAACATTTCAAAGCCTTGCAGGACCAAGCTTGAAACATGGTACAACTGTAAAAGCCTGCATAAGTCATCTAAAGAGTCAAACAACGCCACTAGCATACCACATGGAAAGAAGTGGGAGTCAGGCAAAGCAAGGGATTGGGAGGTGTTTCGGGCTGTGGTAATAGTAATTCTGTGGGCCCTTGGCCCAGAAGATCTGCTGAATTGCTGCCTGTGGCTGCAGGGGACAGGGCTTTGTTGCCTGGAAAGTCCTTTCTAGTGCTCTGCTTCATTCCACTACTTCAGGGGAAGAATGGAGGACACAAATGGGAGAATGCCATAAGCCCAGAAAAGCATGTGTGGGGCAAGCAGGGGAATGCAGTGAGCCTCAGGCACCTCATGGAAGATGTTTGCCCAAGTCTGGCACTAGGACATTGTTATGTCAAACACCTGGAGTGTGGTCAGAACTTTAGAGCAGGGGACCAGAACAGTGAAAATGATGCCTACAGGATGGATGTCAGTTAGCCAGGAGACCCGTTGTCTTCCTTCATCTCCCTGGGCATTTCCTTCCTCTGGCTACTCTGAAGCATTGCAACTGTCCTCAGTAGCAACCAGCGAGGCTTGGACACATCTCCGACCTCAGAGGTGCATCGCAGTTTGCGTTGCCTGGGCTCCCTGGCAGTCGAGGCACCTCAGCAGCTTTGAGGTTGATGAAGGTCAGCCTCGCTTCTCGAAGGCGTGGATGCAAATAGGTTAAAGTGAATGAAGAAACAACCCAGCCCCCCCACCTCCCATTTACCCAAGGCTGGATGCCCAGCCTTCCCAGGTGGATGGGGAGCCCCCTACCCCTTAGATTCTCCAACCCAAGAGCTCTCCATCCTGCTCCCTCCCATTTTAGTTGTTGCAAACAGAGACTGGGAAAGGTGTGAGATTTTCCAATAGTTCCCTGGCCATTTGTGAGTTAAGTGACACAAACTCCAGAGATGGGACTGGTCTGTGGGTTGAGAAACTGTCAGAAGCCTTTGATTTAAACCTTCTGCCCTGGCATTCACCGTGGTATAACTGTGGGGAGAGAGATCATAGAGGGCTTGTGGGAGAAGTGGGGAGGCATGTCATGAAGTGAGGGAGCTGTGCTTGTACCGAAGAGGCCTGCAGCCGCAGTCCCCCTCTACCCACCTGATAGCATCTTCAGAGCGAGCCAGGCTTGCAAAGGGCAACAGTTTCCGTTGGCAGGAAGGTGAGAGATGTCCATATGGGGCTGGTATGTGTGTGTGCATACATGTGTGGGTGTCATAGAAGAGTGTGGCACCGAGCTGGCCCCTGAAGCCCCGCACGGCTTCCCACTGTGGTTTTCCCACTGTGGTCAGAGGAGGTGGAACGATGGCCCTCGGCAATGCAGCTGTGCCCCATCACCCACGCAGCCGCGGGCAGGGTCTGCATCCAGCCCTTTGGGCCCAACGGCAGCTCCTGGCCAGCAATGGGAAAGGGAAGGTGAGAAACAGAGGATCCGGGGCAGGTTCAACCCATTGATGGCATCCAGCTGTAATGCACAGGATGGAGGGAGGCGGGGGCTCTGCTGGCGTCTGCTGGGCCCACCCTTGACAAAGGGCCAGGGGAGATGCAGAGCCAGGTCCTGCCATGCTGCAGCCCTGCCCTTTCTGGCACTTTGGGTGCAGGCACGTGCACCTGTGTCCATCTGAGTGCCCGCAGCAGTGTCAAAGGTCTCTTTTTACATACCTTTTCTTGCCCTGCTTCTCTCTTCCCCTTTCCCAGGGGAAGGAGTTATCGCAGGGCCTTCAGCTTCTCCTGAGCTGGCCCCGACACGTGCTTCCTTCCCCAGAGACTCCACCATATCCTGCCCTTTACCTCCTCTCCCACTCTCCCCCGTTTCATACCTGCAAGACCACAAACCTGCAGGAAGCCAGTTTAAAGGGCCAACCCTTTGGCACATACAAGCTTGAGACGTGACTGCAGAGCCCTTTGCAGCAGAGCTTGGACCTGCCTTTCAGGGGAAAAGAGAGGCACGGCCCCAGGGGTAGTGCTGTTGCTGCCCACTCCAGGGCACGCTTCTTGCTTTGCCCAGGAGAGAGGTGCTGGCTGTCACCAACCCCAGGCTCACATACCACAGGGCAGCCCCATTGCATGGAAAAGGACCCATCCCTAGGGTGAATGAGGTGATTGGAGGTCTCGTGGCCATCAGGGCATGCCGGCACCCGCTAGACCCAGTCTAGCCCTTTTTCCTTCAACAGCATTGCAGGGTCCACCGTGCCTGAGCTGAGCCTCACCTATGGCAACTCCCCAGCCGGGCATCCATGGTGTGATGGGTGGCACCGGCTACAGACTCCATTTGTCACGCATGTATCTTAGGCCCAAGGGATTTGGCTGAAGAGACTCTTCAGGTGGCACTTTCCTCTCCAATTGGGTAGGCTGAAGGATTGAATCATAGAAAAATTTTCTAGAAAGTCTGGCTACACATTTCCGCTCCGCCCTCCTCCCTCACTCCTCACCTTTTGTAAGTGTGACAAAGGCACCTCCAATCTAGCAGCATCTCACCTCAAGGGGCCAGGAACATGCACAAGCCCTGCACTTCCTGAGGACATGTTTCTGACTGCTTCCTCAGAAGTAAATAAAAAACCCGAAGAAGGCTGGGCTCCCAATTTGACAGAGTATCACATTTACTACATATATATATATAGCCCTAGCTCAGGGCCTGACACAGAACCAAAGAGGCCTGTAAGGATGCGTATGATTATGTTTTCCATCCCTTGCCAAACAAAGTGTCTGGGACATGTCAAACCACAGGAGAAGCTACGTGAAGATGAATTAAACTCAAACCAGAAGGTCCTATATGGGCATCTCCTCTGTTTTCTTGTCCATTCCTCCACTTCAGGAGGCCCCTCAGTCCAAACCCCAAAGATGATAAAAAAACCCCCACTTACCTCTTCAACCTGCACTGAGACCTCAGTAGGCATCTCCTTGTCCTTAGGACTCTACCCTTCCTAGATCTTCCACTCAAGCCTCCAAGTCTCCACTCCCCCCTCACGTCTCCCCGTTTTCCCCAACTTTATGGGCAATCGCCACTTGTCCTTCCACCTCTGACCTGAACCTCAAGCCTTTCCCATCACACACAGGTCTTCCAAAAATGTGTGTCCAGCTTAACTCTGGAACTGCCACCCACCCCATTTTTAGCAAGCACAAGTGTCTAGTCAACAGTTTAATGTCCCTTCTATGCCTATAGTTCCTGCTTTTACCTCTTGGCAGACAAAAGAGAAACACCACAGGGAAAACAGAAAACACACATGCTGACAGAAGGATGTGCTAAAAATTTCACAGGATAAAGGGTCTGATCCCCCTTAAGAGAATTCCAGCATTAGCCAGGCCTTCCTCAATAGAATTATTTAAAACTTGAAGCCTAATCCTACAACCCATTGTGTTGTCCTGTTTTTTTGGTAATTTCCAAAGAATCCTTCCTTGAATTTGCTTAAAGCTTTCCTAGCAGAGAGGAGAGGGTCATCATAATTAGAAGTGTCAAAGCAGTAAAAAGCTTTAAAGTTATGGTTTTCCCCAAAGGAAACAGACAGAAGATTGCCAAGGATTGCCCAGGGAAGTTTCAGACCTGAGTTAGATTTTTCACCTGTCTCTTTCAGGTCAGTGTCTTTTCTATTGCAGTATTCAGCGATAACCAGAGCTAGAAGGAATAGGTTGGGAAGGAAAAGCAGATCTAAGTGCAAAACGACCAGGCAAAAAAGTTTAATACCACTGAAAAAAAAAAAAATACAAAAGTTCTTGAAGTTTGTTTGGTTTTGTAACATAAAGCACCATTAATTCCACAGTACATTACAACTCAGCCTACTACACCTTCCAGAAAGCACCCAATACTCCTGAAATCTGATTTAGCACCAAGGGATTGCCATCTTGTTTAGCACCAAGAAGCCTGTTAAACATACCCTTTGGTCCCCCTGCCCTCCTCTCTCATGTGCATCAGGCGCTATCTGCTCATGGGTAGCACATGAGACCTATCACTGGCATTCAAACACCAAATAGAAAAGGAGGAAGAAGGAAGCTTTTTTCTGGAGATATTCAGTGTTAGAGAGGCTTGCTTCTCTTCAGGGAGACACAGGGGCACTATACACTGTAAATAGACAATATCTGGGTTTGCAGCCTGTTGAGGAAGAGAGAAAGGGATTCGGTCCTGAGCATCACCTCCCAGCATGCTGCTTCCTCTCCACTGCCTGAAATCCTGTCTCTGAGCAATTCCACACGCTTGACCTGTTAAGGGAGGGGAAGAAACTCACAGTCTCCTTTAGTTCCCATGATCCCATCATCATATATTTCCCTGGGAAAAACCCAGCTTTGCCTCAGTGAAACCTTGTTTTTATAGCCATTGCCTCAGTGACAGTGGTGGGGAGGATCCAGGGCAGAAAATGCCTGAAACTCATTCCAGTCTGTACAGCTTCCTTAGCAAAGCAGGAAGCGTAAGTAAACAGGGCAAGAGAGAAAATGTCCTGCAATTCTCTCAAGGTCATTTTTAATATTTAGCCTGGGTCCCTGTGCCTTTGCCATCCCGGGCTGCGTGTACCAGACCTAATCCTGTATAATGATACGTATCTCCTATGAGAGAGTTCTGGTAGTCCCAGGTGCTATAGGCAGAGACCATGGCTAATTGCGAGACAGCAGAAGACTTCATTATCAGTGACGGGTAGAGGAGAAATACAGTTTCTCCTGCTTGTCCTGTCCTGAGACTCAAAAAAGAGACAACTCTTGGCACTGCTGTTTATGGGAGCATCACAACATGTGGAAGTAGGTTTTTCAAAGTGCCTCACCTGCTCCCCCCAGGACCATAGCAATCCCAGAGGGATGTGAGTGAGAGCAGTGTGAGACCAGAACAAATAGTACTAGAAAACCCTACTGCTGGCATTCCTTTCCCACTGCGACATCTCCAACCTGACAAGAGCAGCGAGGGTTTGTTTTAGCCACATGCTTTTCGCAGTTGCTCTGATGAGATCACCAGAAAATGGCACAGAGCATGTGGCAGGGAAGCTTTTAACCCTCAGGTGAGGTACTGTAGTCTCACCTCTATCTCTTTTCCATCACAGAGGCAAAGAAGTGCCAACCTGCCCAGGTTTGGAACTGATTTAACTGCAATTGCCCTTACAGCCTCCAGCTCAGGTCCTGAAGCAGTGGTCCCTCAATACCAACGTGGGAGAACCACCTTCAGGAGGACAATGTAATGGCATGCAGGAGCCAGGGCCTGTCTCTTCCCTCACACCAGCAAGTGTTAGGGATGACTGCTGATACCAATGGAAGGGCATGGGTGCACCTCTGCCAAAGAAGAGAGCAGATTTGGGTTTATTGTCTGGACTAGCTTCCCACAACGGGGAACTGAGACCACCCCAGGGGAGGTTTGGGAGGGAGGTTTGGGAGGGAGGTTTGGTCTTTCTCATTCTGTACTTATGATCCCTAGTAGGAATAGAGTGGTGAGCTCTACTGATTCAACGGCAATGCCTCTGAAGGGTCTGGCTGAGTGTCTGGCCCTTCGTCTCTTCGAAGAGCTAGAGCTGGCACAGAAGAGAACAATCCCACCAGGCCTAGATTTTACAGCCAACCTGGACTCTGTGACCCGGAAGGGTGTCTAAGGAAAGCCAATGACATACTTCAGAAGGCCAACAGTCCCCTTTCTGGAAAGGCAGTATTGTCTCTCACTGCTCCTACAGCTTCCTTGTGCTACAGGAGGCCATCAAGCCCCAGTCCGCTCTCCAGACTACAGATGTGAGAGGTGACATTATGGCCATGTTGCAGGCTGCAAAACTGGCACGTCTAGCTGGGACGAAGAGGAGCCAAGATGCACCTGGGCAGTGAGGACTTTCTAGCCCTTTCTACAGGAGTCCTTTGTGTATGAAGCGCCAAGGAGGGAGACATCCCCAGGAGCAGCATTTTAGCTTTCCTCCTGCTCTAGGACCCTAAATGCCAGACACAGCTTGCTGGCAGATTTAGAAGAAGCCAATAACCTAAGTTGGAGTCATGAGGTGAGGGGGCGAGAGATGGTAGTGTCACGCTGTAAATGGTCAGATACAGGCCTGGCTACAAGAGAGCGTGAGGTGGGAGCCAGTGCGGCAAGTTTCACACTCAGTGCCTGAGACTTCACAGGCCCATTTCCAAGTGATTTGCAGTGGTTGCGGGCAGTAAAGAGAGAGAGAGAGGAAGAAGGAAAAGGCCAAAGAGGGCCCAAGAAGGAGAAGAGGCAGTTAGTCAAGGCTGGGCTTGACCAGGTACCCGTTGAAGGTGATGTACACATCAACATCATCACTGTAAATGGCATTCTCCCGCTCCCGCTTGTAGAGCCTCACCCAAATCTCATCATTTTCCTGAAGCTCCAGCATGAGGCTCTGGCTCTGCATGATGCTGCGGTCGCTGGGTTGGGCATACAAGATGACTGCCTCTTCTTCGTTGTGCATGATGTGCATGTAGGTCTCCTTGAAGTTCCAGGTGTGGACATTGAGGCTGAAATAGTAAAGTCCACCCACATAGCAGTAGAATTTGCCATTGAACATGTCGAAGTGGCTGTAGAGGTTGACGAAGACAGTGTCGAAGATCAAGACCTGGAAGCCCTCGCTGCTGTGCAGCGCTTTCTTGCGACCGACAGAGAATGCAGCATACTGATGCTTGCAAGGATCTCCCGCTGTGCCCATCTGTCCTTTACTGCCTTTCTGGCCCTGGGCACCCCGCTCGCCTCGTGGTCCTTCTTTGCCCCATTTCCCTGGCATCCCAGGCTCTCCCCGGTCTCCTTTCTCTCCTACAAGAGGAAGCAGAGGACACAACTCCTGTGTGATACCCAGAGGGAGAAGTGGAAGCAGCAGTGAGAAAGCCTAATGAGGAGGCAGAGGATTGCTCAAGGATGGGGCAATGCCAGAAGAAGGAACGCTCCTGAGGGTTACAACATCATTGTGCTTCATGGGAAAGGAGCTAGCAGAGCTCTGGGTGGGACTGGAGTCTCGTCTCTTAACGAACCCCCTGCTCACCACTTGATATGGCCTTGCTGGAGGCACTAGGACCTGTCCCTAGGAGACTTCAGCCTGAGAGGGAGCCCAGCAGTGCAAAGTACCACTGGGTCTCTTCATCTCTTCTTCCTCCTCTACACTCCTTTACCTCCACCACAGCCCCTGCCCTCCCACACACCTCTCCTATGACCCACATAGTGTGCACACTGTTCTTGCTGTTGGCTGGAGAAGAGGAAGAAGTGCTAATGCCTGTGGGAGAATATGACTAGAGAGGGACAATGAGATGGGTCAGAGTGAAAAGATCCAGGCTGGACGTAGTGGATGGTGCACTGCAAGTTAGAGGGCTGGTACTTTGACAATACCGGCATCCTTTGGGCATCCTGTATAATTAATACTGCAGTTCTACCCTGGGGTTTGTGCATTGCCTGTCACACACTTGGGCAGGCATCAATACAGAGAGAGAGCAGCACCAGAGCATACTTTGTGTATAGAGAGAAGAGATGGGGGTCAGAGCAGCCTCCAGCACAAGTGACAGCATCCCAAATTTGTGCCTTGTTCTTTTTCTCCTCTCCATCCCCTGCAAGGTATTGCAGGTCCCCCTAGTCCAGGCCTCTCTCTGCCCCAGTCACACTTCTGAGCTTTGATGGATTGCAGCTATTTGAGCAACCTGATCTAGCTGAAGATGTCCCTGCTTCTTGGAGGGGGGTTGGACTAGATGACCTTTAAAGGTCCCTTCCAACCCAAACTATTCTATGATTCTATGATTCTATTTCCAGGCTGGGCAGGGAAGGGGGAACATCTGCCCAGCTAGCCCAGAGGAACCACAGAGCAACAATAAGTGAGTGGAGCGGGATCCAGCTGGGAACAGGCTTTTGCCCGCAGCAAAGGCTAAAAGGGGAGCCCTGAAGGGAGGAGCTGATCTAAAATAGGGAGCTTTTCCTGTTAGCCAAGCCAGCCACAGCAGGGTGGAACAGGCTGGGGGTCACTGCCAGTTAGCCTGGAGGTGCTTGCAAATAGCTGCTGCCTCCCCTTGCCCTCCTCCCTCTCCAAAATGCATGTGACCCATGGAGCTGGAGAAGGTTTCCTCACAGCCTTGCCAGATGCCAATGCCTACCCTCCAAACCTGCTTATTTTGCAGCTAGATAGAGACTGCTCCTTCACTCTGCAGGCACTACAGGACTCTGGAAGTCTGAGGCAAGGAAGATGTCTGCCGCTGCCACTCCTGTGCTAGCAGGGAGGAAGAGCTGGTAGCAGGCAGCATCCTGAGACACAGAGGTCACAGCACTGACTTCCCGCCCCCCAGGCTACTCTTGATCACAGCACAAAACATCTAAACCCTGGGCACAATGTCTGTGGGCACATACCCTTCAGGATGGCATCTGGCAGTCTGTTAGCATAACCAGCATGCCAGCAACCCAGCTGTCACCTCCACCGCAGTGCCACTGGTCCCTGAGCAGGCCTTGGCATCTCAGGGCCGAGATGGGCACTTACCCTTCAGTATGGTGATGTTGATATAGGGACGGACCTCCGGCATTGGGTAGGGCAAGTGGTGGTGGCTGGGGGGGAGCGGTGGGGCATCTGTAGAAGAGTCCAGTGGGTCACAACAGCGCTTGCAAGCACCAGGTGCTGGTTCTGTGAGGTTGGGTTCATCAGTGGGTGCCCCAAGCACAACAAGAGGGAGAAGAAGGAAGGCCAGAGGTGTGCGCAGGTAAATTATGTCCATGGTGACCTGGGAAGACATGAGGAAGTGCCAGAGTGAGGTATAAGAAGGGGAGGACATGGGGGATGGAGCAGAGATCACCACAAAACATCTTTCTGTAGCTGGAGCCAGGGGTGGGGTGAAATGGCATTGTCCTGTGGAGGGAGTTTACATGTTTGAAGTCCCTGGAGGTTCAAGGCTGCAATTGGAGTAGCAACCGCATGGCCCAAGAGGATGCCCCACGCCCTTCTGCCCAGACCAATGGAGACTAGGTGCTAACCCTGGAAGAAGGCTTGACCCTCACTAGGTGAACCACTGGAGCCACTAGAAGATTCAGTCCCCAGGCTGGGGTAGAGGAAGGAGACATGGCAAACCACACAGCCCCTTCAGCAAAAGCATGCTCCAGTAGGCTGCTGAATCTGTGGGGAGGGCTGTAAAAAACTTCTCCAGTCACTAGGTATCAACTCTTTACAGGAGTCTAACCCAGCAACCCCGCTGTCCCAGATAGAGTCTGACCCCCACTTCTCTGCAGAGACCCCATTTCTCCTGTGGGCTGGGAACTTAACTTCATCCCCCTCCTTCCCCCCACCAAACCCCATCCCTCTCTGTGCCTCAGCCCCCTCCCATCAATGCTCAGTTATGTCCTCAGCAACCCCAGCACCCTCCCAAAGGGATGGCCGGCTCCTCCAAGAGCAGCAGGCAGTGCCAGGCCTTTGCAGACAGACCAAACGGGAGCGGCTCTGCCGCAGCGAAGGAAGCAAAGCTCGGAGCAGGCAGCCTGCAGAGAAGTATGCTTACGAAAGACAGACACGCAAACAAGCTGAGAAAGCCCCTCTTCCAGCCTCTGCCCCCCCTTCCCTCTGCCTGCACCCCAGCGCAGCGTGGCAGCTCACCCCGGAGGCTGAGGGCTCCCCTCTGTGCTTCCCAGCCCCTGCTCGAGGGCTCCCCTCCGCCTGCAAAGCCGGCCCCTGGGCCCATGGCTTTAAGAAAGCTGGCTCTTGGCACAGGCACTGCTGAGAGCTGACTGGGCGCGCAAGCTGGGCTTGGACCTGCTCCCTCCCCTCTCCTCTCCCTCCTTTTCCCTCCCTGGCTTTGGGCGCTCTCCATTGCAAACGGCTTGGGTTTCGGCGCCTTTTAACTCTTTCTTAGGTAGTGCCTTTTCCTTATATATGTTTTTTTTTTTTTCTCTGCTTTTTCGCTTCCAAACAGCCTAGCCCTGGTCAGCAAAATGCAGATTGCATCCTGTGCGAAGGGTGCGTAGGCAGCAGGGCAGTGTCCCACCCACCCTGAGCATCTCAGGATGGGCAAGGTGGGGTGCATGGGTGCAAGAGAGACACTTTCCTTCAGGTGGGATGGTGCGGGACTCTGCCCTCACTCCCCTGCGTTAGTCCCTCATCCCACGCATTAGCCCTTCACTTCGTTGGCTGTGCTCTCTCCCCAGTTGCGCCTGTCCCACTTATAGTCCCCAAACTTCATCTTTCATTCTCTCCTGCATTGTTTCTTCTGCACATCACTGCAGCTGCTCGCCCCAGGCACGATATTTCTAGCAGGCTTATCTGCCAACTGGGAGAGGCATCGTTTTTTTCCCTCTCTGGTCATCCCCCCTCCCTGGGCAGAGCCCCCAGCCTTGTACTCCGGAGTGTGTCATGCCCCGGTCACATCCCCTGGTCAGGTCCCCGGCTGAGCAGTTTGCAAGGGAGGGGTGTGCCTGGCCTGAAGCACAGCCCCGCTGCGGGGAGCTGCCTGCCAGCAAAGCTGAGCATCTGGAACAAACCCTGGTCATGATCTTTGCCCCGAGCCTAGCGCCAAGCTAACGTGCTTGTGCTGTTGGGGTGAGCACTACGTGTCTGCACCAGAATCTGAGAATGAAGGGCATTTTGGGGGGGAAAAGTGCAGGGGGCGGGAGACAGGAGACTTTTCTTACGCTGCAGAATCTGTTGGGAAGAGGATATTTGGGGTTCCTACCCTGCAGCAAAACTGGATTTGGGAACTTATACCCAGTGGGGGTGCACATATCTATGTTAGGGAGGCAGAAGGAAGGATGGGCAATAGCTCTCTTCCGCAGGGGCCAGAAGCGCCAAGTCAGCACTGTGCCTCCTGCAGTTTCCAAGAGAAGCTGGAGAAGGCTCCAAGGTTTCTGAGGGGGAAAGGGTTGTGTGTGTGTCTACGTGTGCTTGGACTTTTTTTTTTTGTTTTCCATCTCCCATTTGTTTGGTTTGGGAATGGGAGGCCCCGCTTCCCAGAGAGTGGCTGGCGTTTGGCAGGACCCCAGCACCACTGGAGGAGCAAGCGGAAAACTCTGGGAAAATATGTGCTGCAAGCTGGGGGGAAGGGAGGAAGGGGGGCTGGGAGGTCTGGAGATATTCTCAGGCTGCCTGTCAGCCTGGAGCTCAATGAACACGGAGCGAACATACCTCCCAGCCGGGGCAGGAAGAGGACCAAGAAATTCGCTGCTGTGCTCGTGAGTTCCTAGCCAGGCTCCAGCACTGACACACAATGAGACCCATTGCAAGTCTCCCACGTCTGCCTGTGCCTCAGTTTCCCCTCTTGGAAAATGAGAGGGGGAAGGGTTAGGGCAACACTTCTTGCTAATGGAGCCTTGCCAGCTGACAGAAGCGGGTTTTTGTGATCAGTTGTGTTGTCTACTCCTGCTTGCTGCTGGTGGGGATTTTGGCAACTGACAGTACTATTGTTGAAAGCCAATAAATTTTCTGGGGTGCATGAAAACTCACAGACTGACAGTGAAGGCAGAGTTCCTCTCTGTCCCATCAAAGCTATTGCAGTGGCTCACTCCCTCAGGTTTTCTTGCCTGGCTTATTTCCAAGCATGACATTACCCCCTTTTGCAGCACTCTGCCTTATGTCTGGCCTCCCCTACCTTTCCAAGGGGAACAGGTAGCAGGGAAGGCCATTGCCCTCATTTCCATCCCACCTTTCCATCTGCATTCCTGAGTTGCTCACAACCAAGCAAACGTTCTTCGTGGAGGACCTCATCAGCTGGGGTCTTTGCCTTTTTCTCATCTGACTGCAAGAACAACCCACAGTGGGCAGTGAGCAGGACTTTGTATTTAATGTCTCATCTGAGCTGAATAGGGACCCGCGGGGAGCCAGCAGACAAAGCCTTGCACTGGTGGCATTGCCCAGCTGGGCAGCAGTTTATGCCAGTGAAGACACTTTTGCCAGGGTAATATCGCTTGCTCCCTGAAGGGAACTGGCTGTACCAGTAATATTTTGCAGGGCAGCCACATTTGCAGGAGGTTTTGGCTTGTATGGCCAAGTGCTCAAAGACAGGAGTTTTGAGAATGCTATCCAATAACCCTGTGCCAGCCATGCTTTTAAGTGTAACCCAAGCCTGAAGGCACCTTGTGTGCTCAACAGTCTTCCCTTCTCCCTCATCGCACACTCTGCCTTGGAGACAGCCCAGGGAAACTCTGGCCAGATTGGACTGCAACGATCCCTGCTCAAAAGCAGCTGCTTCATCCTTCTTCTACATTTCCTCCCTCCTCCTGCAATCCCTGCCCAGGGCAAAGTAGGGGGATGAAGCCTGGCTGTCCCCCAGTGACTGCCTCCATCCTGTTAACCCTCTCTACCACAGGTACAGAAGGAAGGAAATTACTTTGACGTTTCCTCCCCTTTCCACCCGCTGAGTACAGCTCAGCTCCCCTTCTGCACATGTGGACCCCCTGCCCTGCTACACATACACACATGCTCGCATCTACCCACAAACACCCACACGCTCGCCTTTCAGGGCTCCTCCCTCACCAAAACCTCTGGAGCAAAGGTATCATCCGCACCAAGAGGAAGAGAAACAACCCCTTCTCTTCCCCTTCCTGGCTGCTTCTCCTCCAGCACAGCCGCTTTCCCTTTCCCCACCCCTCTGCTCCCACTCTCCAAGACCATTGCCGGGAGGGGAAGCGGAGGATCTCTTACCTCCGCTCCCCTCCGGAGGGGTCCCACGCGGGGTTATCTGTATCCTCAGCTGCTCCCGGTTAGCAGCGCGGGGAGGGAGGGCTGGCGGGGCCCAGCTGACTCCAGCCAGATGCTCGCCAAGTGGTCTTATGTAATTACTGCCTTTTCCATCCTGCCTCCGAGGCCTTTGTGAGTGCCTCCCCCCCTGCTCTGGCCCGTGTCAGGCTTGGCTTTCCCTCCCTCCCTTCTTCCACCCACCCCGAACAGCATCACGATTTGCTCAGCTCAACAGCTGATTCCTTCTGGAAGCAAAGTTCAGGCTTTTGGCTACTGCCGTTGCTACCCCTGGAAAGAGAGCTCACGTGTTTCAAGAGCTGGGAAGCGATGGGCAGCTCACGTCCTCTCCATCATTGCCCGACCGCTGCCGGGTACCTTTGTCTTGCCCTTCTGTAGTGCCTGCAAACAGGGAGGGGGACACCTGAGGCACGGAAAGGTGGCAGTGTGTTTTTATGCTTCAGCACTTTGGGGTGCCCTTGGGTTACCCTGTAACAGCAGCCGGCCCTCTGCCGTATCAGGATCACTGATCATCTCTGGCCAGGCTGCAGAGGGAGTCGGGAAGACTAGATGACCTTTAAAGGTCCCTTCCAACCCAAACTATTCTATGATTCTATGATTCTACGATAAGACGAATCTTTTCCAGCCTGTGCATGAGGCTTGTGTAACAGCCAGCCCTTGTTACCCAAGAGCACCAACACGGTATGAAATTACTGGCTTAGAATATCTTGTACGTCTCTGAGGATGGGCAGGCCTGTTGGACGTCAGCTGCGTGGCTACATTTCTCTCGTAACTTCTGCCCATGTGGGGCCTGGACGAACCAGGAACGACACATTCCCTGGCTTTACACAGGCTGCTGCTGAGTTTGAGGGCACTTCTGCCAGCAGGGATTTCTGCTGTGGGCTGCTCGGCAGCCTGGACTGCCTCACACGGAGATCAAGGCCTGGCAAAGCTGCTACATTTTTTTGCTGTGCATTGCTGAAATGCCACGTGGCTGAAGAGCAGCTGGAAGAGCTGTTCACCTGTACTCATCGCTAGAGCAAAGCTATTGCTAGACCTGGCAGTCTCCGGCGCTAAGCATGAAAGCATGAGCTTGTCTCTCACTTCCCATTGCCCCACAGCTAGTCCGAGTCACCGCATGTCTGCCAGGCACAGCTGAACAGTGTATCAGAGGCTGGCTGACAAGCTGTGTCGGTTGGACATGCCTTGCAGCCAAAGGCGCATCATCCAGGCTGCCCCTCTCCCCATAGGTAGCTTTTCTGGCTTGAGTGTCCCATCCCTTACCTCCACCTTGTGACCCTGCCTGCGAGACCACTGTGACAAGAAACTGTGCCAGTGTCCACCCCAAACTCTGGCATGTGACTACAAGTGTTAACCCTATTGCAACCAGCAAGACCTCGCTGCCTTGTGAGCATCTAGGCCCAACAGCTTGGCTGGGTGGGAGATAGCAGGTGACATTGCAGCGTGTTTGAACTAGTTCTTAAAAATAGTCTTCAGCTGAGCCTGCTGCCTTCTGCTTCTCTGCATCTGAATACGCCTCCTCCTCCCACCCACTCCTCTGGTGTTTTTACCCCTATGCTGTCCTTTCCTACACATGCTCCTAGCCCTACCCTGAGCAGTTATCAACAGTAGATCACTACTGGGGGCATCTCAACACTCACAAGTAGTGCTGAGAAGGGTGGACAGTGGTTAGGGCAAGAAAATTTTCTTCAGAAGTACCCATGAGCTTTCTCACCAAAGAAACAAGCACTTTGTGGCATGAGGGGGGAAGCTGGTGTTTAAGAGCTCACAGAAACTCTTGGATCTGTGACGGGTACTTCCCACTAAGGGAACCACCCTGGAACCTACCCACTAAGGAAATCCCTGCTGGCAGGTTTGAAACAGAGAGGTTCCCCCATCGCTTGGTAGCCCTGTCCTGAGCCTGCTCCTAAAACCAGTCAACAGGGCAAGAGTCCTGCCGCGTTGTCTGGCCATCTGATCCAGCATGAGCACGGTCATCGCTCTGGCACCAAGACATAGGGCATAGGCGTTGCTTGATACCCATGCGGTAAAGTTTGATGCTTTTCACAGCAACAGATCTCTGCTGAAATTGTGTGATGCCTTGCAGTAGCTACAATGCCTCTGAGGATCTAACAGGCCCACACACCTCCGTGGTGAATATATGGGATTTCCAAGAAGACAGTGGTGTCGGAGGGGGGTCCTGACAAAAGTCCCAACGATATCCCTTGTTCCTGCAGTCGGCACACCGCGGGGCGTGCAGGGGCGCTGGGACCAGCCCTTCGTGCAGCAGTCCCGCCTCAAACCCGAGACGTTTCCAGGTGGGAAAAGAGCCGGTGTGTGACAAGCGGCCACGGCTCGCCCGCAGCGCCCC
>NW_009192224.1:57642-61770 GCF_000690835.1 Fulmarus glacialis | reverse complement strand
GCTGCGCCTGCCCTCTGGGGCCGTGCCTCAGGGGCCCCGCACCTGCCCGGCCTGCCTCGCCTGGCGGCACAGCTCCTGTCCCTTTATTAATTCCTGCTTCACACTTCCTCTCGCCTCGCCTGGCCGCTGCAGCCATCCAAGATCCTCGCTCTCGCTAGGGCATCTTTCCCAATCTGGTACATATCAAGCTAAATGAGGCATAATTAGGAATAATTATGACATGACATGGTCTGGAATAAGAAGCAGATGGGGCTTCCCCCAGGATGCTTCAGGTTGGATTTCAGGGAGGAAGGGACGGGGACAGAGGGGACACGTGGCAGTCTTTCATGGTTTCCTACCTTTTGTCACCTCTGCTGGCAAGGGCTGGAGACAACGTCCTGGCCAGCAACGCGCTGCAGTGAGACCAGCATATGAGGTCCGTGCTGTGAGACACCTGTCTTGGTCACTGTGGCTACTCTGTAGTGGCTTTATAAGTCACCGGTTCTGTGTTAGAAGAGCGAAGCAGCACTTGTGTTTGGCCATGTATGCTATCCCTCTGACCCTTCAATGCAACATTAGTCCTAATTTTATTATAACGTATGGAGTTTTTCTCTAGGAATGAGGTGGAAGAAGTGAGCAGTGTTGGCTCCTTAGTGCAGGCAGAAGACTCTGGTGCTGAACTGCAGAGGCCAGGAAGGCATTTTCACCTGTCATTTGTGCCCCTTCTGAAGGACACTCAGCTGCCCTGTGTGCATGGTGGGCTGTGCATGGGCAGCGATGCTGGAGAGGTGCTGGGCACCGCTAGGAAGAGGGATATTTAAGGGAAACCTCAGCCTTTGGCTCTTCTGGGAAGATGCTCCTTGGAAAGGGGGTAAGGGAGAGGCCCTTGCTTGTGATGTTCTGTCACATTTATTTGCCTTGGTGCCTGTACAGGGGCAGGAGGGAACACGGCTTTTGACTGGAGATGTGTGGCGCAGTGGATCCACGTGGCTGTGTTGTGGAAGGGGAAGAGTAAGAGTGTGAGTTGTCATGTAAGCATCCATTTCTCATTAAAAACTGATGTCATCCACAAGAAAATCCAGGTCTAAAAGAACCTGTAATCACTGTCTTTTCCCATTACAATAATATCAGGTGTTGGAAGGCTTTATCGCTGGCATTTTGTCACTCTTGCATATCTGGGTACATCCCTGTGGGGAGACAGCCAAACCTTACCACACAGGAGGTGGTGACAGCATGGGGTAGACTTCAACGCCGGCTAAAGCACTGCATTTATGTGCTTCTTTAGCTACCTTGCTGTCTGGAGGCACAGACAGGAGGCAAGAGGCCAGACTAGCCCAGGTCTCAGATCAGATTGTTGGGAGTCAGGACGGGTGGCGATACAGGAGCATTGTGCTGCTCTCACCTTCACCTGCCCTCTGCCCTCCCACTCCCCAGCCATGCTCCTGAGGCAATACCTGACATGCAGAACAACTGGTTTTCTTTCACCCCTTGCTATACAACCTTGGCTGCAGGAAGAGCATCCGGAGGGAGTAGTTGCTTCCCTTTCCTCCGGGAGAGATCTTGCTTGTTGCTGAGAGGCATTTTGCACTTAGTTTTTCAAGCAGCCATTCTCTAAACTGCTCCTGCCTCTAGTTATCAAAATTATAGATTTGCTGTTCCCAGCAAAAAGCCTTTTTTCTACAAAATGAAGGCAAAGTGAGATTTTCTTAAGGATGTTATGGGAGATGGATGGGTGCACCCAGGATTACTCAGGAGCTGCAGGTTAGTTCTGCTTGGACATACGGTCATCCCATGTCTGCTTCTGTTCAGCTAGTGTTGCTTGTGACATCTCTAGTACCCCACACGGTTGATTTCAGCCTGCTGACCACTACTCTCACGATCTTGGGGTAGATTAGCTAGTATCAGGTCTTCTTGCTTCTTGCAAGGTTTCTGCCATGTCACATATGTAAATGAACTGCCCAGTTCAACGGTGGACTTGCTCCTAAGGAGCTGCCTCTGCGTTGTGATAGTGCTGGCTGTAGGTTTTTAGTTTGCTGGGGCTCGGAAGCTCTGGCTTTGCCGAAGTTGATGGCTTCTTGACTTTGGGAGTGAAAACCAGTATTTCTGATTTTTCCTCTGCAGGGAATTTTCAAAATGAAACTGAAGAATCACTTCTGGAAAATCTGTCTTGTCATCTCAGAGTTCTTTAAAACTGCCATGCTGTTAACATATTGTCATGCCAGAACAGTTGAAATACCTATTATTCTTATTTCATTTTCAAAACCACTAAAGGGAGGGTTTTTCTTAGTGTCTTCTGAAACCAGTTTTCTAGAACAGCTGCTTCTGTTTCTTTTATAGCAAAATATTTTAACACACTGATAGAAAGGGAGGGTGGGTTCATCTCGTTCAACTTTACTCACAGGAAAGTTAAGCATTTAAGCACAGCTTGTTGTTTGGGGTCCTTTCACAGCCAGGGAGAGAAACATGAATCAACAGCATGCTTCAGTGAGGTCGTGCTGTAACTTGAGCAAGAAGAGATATACCTCCATCTCACAGAGCACTGAGTGAGTAGTACTGCCCACTTCTTGTTTGTTTTGTGATCAGACCCACTGAATCGCCCTCTGGATGTTTCTGTTTCTCCCTTTTTGCTATAGAGGGAACCCAAATGATTAGTTTTGCCCAGATGACTAATTGTTAGATAGCTAAAATTAGTATGATGATCAAATTTGAAAATGGGAATTAGATATTTATGGCATTTGGACATTTTCGAAAATGTCCTCACTGGTAAAAGCAATCATCAGTACCCTCCATACCCCTTGAGTATGCATAACTGAAGCTTGGCTACTTCAGGAGATATTGCTTGGCTTCTTGGAGAGATATTGCTCACCTTCTTGGAGAGATATTGCTCATGAGCATAATGCTGTTTTTTGCTTATACACTGTGATGCATGCTGTGTTCACACACACTGATTGTGCCCCCCTTGGGCATCCTAGATAGCACTTTTTCTGTGATGGCATCTTTCATCACGTCCAGTTTTAAGAACTATCTTCATCAGCAAGACAAACTGGGGAAAATTTTTTGCTAGAATCATTCTAAGAATAGAAATCTGCTGGATATCTATGCAAGATGCCTCCTGGGTTTATTGCCTGGTGGACTTTTGGATCCTTTCTTGGAAGTATTGGTACACACTGTCTTTGAAGCAGATCAAACTGGAAGACTCCTCTGTGCTGGCTGTTTCATGTAGCCCCACAGCTTATAGACTTGGAGCAGTGTATGTATCTTGAACTTGCCCAGTGCTGGGTTCTGGCAAGCTTTCCAGCTGAGTTTACTACAGTTTGTAGTAACTGAGACAGAGTGGGGACAATCCACATGAATGGTGGTTATGGAACAGAAATAATCTCACCTTCCCTGGACTGCTGGACACCTAAGGGTTAGCATCTGTAATTTAAATATCAGATCAGGTTTGGAAAAGATATGTGTGCTTCTAACATGGAGAGGTGATGGGGCAGCTCAGTCCAGATGATAGGAATTATTCTCTTTGCTGTTGTCTCAGTTTATGCACTGCAGGCTGACCCCTATGAACAATGGATAATGCAGACTAGCTCCCCTTTCTCTGTGTCTTCTCCACATTTTGGCACTTACCAGCTGATACAGGGACATGGCTTTGCCTGGAAAAGTTGGGAGGAAGCACAGCATTAACCGTTCACTAATCAGATATTGCAGAGACTCCTGGTTACTGACCATTCCCACAGTGGTTTTGTTCTGTCTTCATCATCTTCAGTCGTAGCAGCTGGTAGGATGTGCACCAGTAAGGATATTTGCTGCTCAGCATATGGCTGAATTTCACCTTGAGACCTCAGTTCTGTCAGCAGTTTAAAGATTAAATGCCACCTCTCTAAGTGAGTGTCAGAATCACCACAAAAATCACTGAGAGGTAAGAGACATAATCCCTTAGGAGCATCTCATTGATCCTCTCGTGGTTCCCAAGCAAAGTGTAGTCTTGAAGGCATGACTGTCCATTTGTCCAGATTGGTTGATTTAGTCACACATCCCTTGGGCTTGTCAGGGGGGAAATTTGTATCCTTGAAAGAAGCAAAAGTCAAATAAAAGCTACTCTAAACCATATCAAAGAGCATTACTCGCTGCAGTAAAGTGCAGGTGTCTCCTGGG
>NW_009192224.1:0-57630 GCF_000690835.1 Fulmarus glacialis | reverse complement strand
GCTGAAACTAGCCCAATTCCACTGTCTCCAGTGGAACGGTGCATGCTATGCAGCTTGGTTATTGCTGCTGGCATCCAACACGGGGTCTAAAAGCTGCTGTGCTGGAGAAAGATCTTTCTTTATGTCTTCATCCAGATTCAGAGGGTCTAGGATCACATTCTCCCTACAGCCAGCTGGTGAATGGATGTGTCTATGTGCAGCGTCCTTAAGAATTGTTGACAGATGCCCTGCATATTGCATGAATCATGCTCTCCCAAGGAAATATTCTCTTTTCCCTTTCTTTGCTCCCCGCCCCCCCCTTCCTCCCTCTCTTCGTGTTTTCTGAAGTGTCTGTTGTTTTCTGATATTCGGTCTGTGAAGATTAAAGGTGGCTTGTCCTGCATGTGAAGGCATGGAAACAGCAGTCGTATTACTGGGGCAGTGTTCATGGGCATTTTCTCCAAAAAAACTGTTGAGAAAATTTTTTCCTCTGGGTTTTTTTTATTGCATAGGAGGAAATGCAGTGAATGGGGAAACTTGCCTGGTATTTAGCATACACAGGCGTTTTGGTATGAATTAAGGAGTCGACTTCTGCTGATCATTTCTCACACATACCCAGAGCCCTCTGGTGGTCACTGAAGATTTTAAATTTCCATTTTTTGCGTTTCATCCAAACATATATGGCCATTTGTAAGACTTATTTTGTGTGTGTGTGTTTTTTAAGGGGGAAGTTTGCAAATGTTGGTGTAACGTTTTTTTCATTATTTTCCCACACATTTTCACCAGTTCTGTCTATTAAAAATGGTATTGTTCTGTTGCCCAGTAATGTTTACTTGGAAAATTGGCTTGGCCTGAGAAGTGCTATATTTACTCTGCAGGCAACGGAAGCTGTTGCTGTGCAGTTAAAGAAAATTCAGGGAGCGTTTTGGAGTTGGGATTAATTTCAAATTAGCATGTACTGAAACTTTGCCTTTGCCATAACATTTCCTTTTAAACCTCCAGCTCAGAAGCAGATTTTTAAGTACTCTCCAAGGGGGCTGACTCTCTGGAGGAGAACAGGGAGAGTGGTGGAAGAAGGGGAGAGGAAGGACACGTGAAGAGTCAACACAGAGTGCTGCTGTGTTTTCTAGATGTCACCCTTCCTTCAGCCTTCTCTTCTGAAGCACTTTAGCTGAAGCAGCACCACTGGCTGGCTGGTTACCCCAGACTCTTAAGAACATAAGATTGGCCATGCTTGGTTAGACCAGAGGGACATCTCTTCTGGTGTCATGCCTCCAAGAGACATCACGATCAGATCTCCCAGGTTAGACTCACATCTTGCACTCCAGTTGTGCTAATCCCTGTCATATCAAGCTATGGAGCAGCTCTCTGTCTGGATCCGAAAACCAAACCTTCCTCTTCGTGCTGTTGTCAGACTTTGACTGTCCCACAGTCTACAGGACACGATGGAGGTCATCTCTGCAGATCTAGAGAACAGGAGCTGCTCTCCTTTAAGAAATCACAGGATACAGTCAATTATGATGTAAACACTCCCCTCAAGATGTCTGTCATGCAGGGTCTCTCATCCGTGTGTTCCTGGGACATCCCAGTACAGACCAGTATAGGACCTCTGGAAGAAACTACCACCTTCTGAATGAGTGGGGCTGGGATCCGAGTGCTGCGCTGGCCAGTGAAAGGCTGCTAACAGTGGAAATCCAGCAGGGAACAATGAGATATTTCCTTTTTTGCCAGCTGAGGAAGGAGGCAGCTGCCCCTTGGGATGAAGAGGCAAGGGTCAGCTTGGAAGGAAGGAAAGAGACTGACTTATAGCAGGAAAAGAGTAAATACTGCTTGAGAGGGCACATGTCATCTTTTTGGTATTCAACATGCAGTAAGCTTGCGTGTGTGTGTTTATGTGCATGCACACCTGGGGAAACTTAAAACCTATTCCCAGCAGGCTCAGATAAACCTATGCCTTTTAACCTTTGGGGGCAAGGCAGCCATGTAGTCCCTTTGGGGTGCTGGCAGTGAGCTCATTGCTTGGTGGTTGCAGGACAGATTATGAATGATGTGATGTGTCCAAGGCTAGCCAAGGAGCAGCCAGAGGGGACACCTGCTGCAGAGCTGGGGCCAACCTGCTGCTGCTGCTCCTGCCATCATGCTGAGAACTGCAGCAGTTTTGGATTCCTTGCTTTCTGGGCAGGCACCACCCCAATCTGATTACTAAAATGGTGCCTATTTGCACATAAGTGGGTAAAAGAATTATTGTGGTCACTTATGAAATATCACTCTGGCAGCACTAGGCATCTGAAGAAGCAGCCGGGGGGGAGACAGTTTGTATAAATTTTCTCATGATGTGGGTTGAGTCTTCATCTTGTTGCTGAGCTGGGTGGAAGCTGCAGGGGTGAGCAGGAGGCCTGGGAGCCAGGCTGTTCTCAGATCGCTGTCCTGATTGTACTCTAAGTCATCTTTCAACCACAATTCTCTCTTACATTGAATAGCAATAATAGCCGTTACATGCCCTTCCAGGCTGCTGAGAAAATTAAATAGTTAATCAATTTGAAGATGGTATGATATTGCAAGTCAAGCAGATCTGGGCCTGATCTACCTTTGGTGGAGAGATCTGGGTGATATAGTAGATGACATTAGAATCCTGTCTGTGACATAGTACAGAGGTGATGGACTTGATGGCCCTTCTGTGGTCCAATAATTTGTATCAAGCAAGAGAGTCTTAGTTGCTTTCTTATCGCAGGCTCATTAGCATTTTCACAATGATACGGCTTGGTTTGAACCGATGACCTTGTCTTTCTTTAGTCTTCTAAGCCAGCCCCTGATACACACTAAAAAAAGATTCTTTCTTTTCCGATCTCAGAGAGAATAAAAATCAAATTCCTACAGAACAAAGAACCTCAAAGCAGAGCAGTAGGAAGCCAAGTCAAACCATTGGACAGCATGAGAGCTTTGAAAGCCTGGATTAAATTGCCAACTCGCTGAACGACCCTCCTGAAGAGAAGAGATGTCACCTTTCACTCAGAGGTGGAAACTTGTCCTCCTCAGTGCATGCATGCACGTGTGAGGGCGGCAGGCAAGCAGGGGGAGGAACAAGGCTGGTGTAGCATCGCAGACTCCTATCAGAAGCAGAGTGCGCTGGGTTAAGCAATTTGCAGCAGCTGAGATGGTTTGTGCTGGCTTATGAGGTGCAGAGGAGGTCTGTCCGAGTCCTCTAGCAGGTAACTAGCTTGCCCGACTGTCCATTCTCTGTTACATTCTCTCAGACAGCAGCTGGCTGTTCTTCCCCATCCTGGTCATCTTTTAGATTTCTGGGGTGGTAAGGGACACAGGAGGAAAGAGAGGTTATTTTGCTCCAGAGAAATAATAGGATTGTATTGTTGCTTTTGAACATTGTGGAAAAAAAAAAATTGGTCAGAACTCCTTCTAAAATAGAAACAATCTTGGGTTCCTCTGTTGTCTGGAATTAGGGGCTAGTGTGCCACCGAGTTTTTCCATTGGAGTCTTCAGAAGTACTGTGATTTGCATCCTACAGACAAATGGCCGTATATTTGGAGATTGTAGCCTCATCCCCAGAATGTATGATCCTGAAACATGAAAAATTCAGGATCCAACTCAAGAAAAAAGCTCCATTCCCTCCCTGTCTTCCCCCATAGCGGGGCATGATCGCATTTTCTCACACACCTGCTGATGAGAAGAGCTGGGTACCTACCTCCAAAGTGGTCTCTGTCCCCCTTAGCTCTGCTCTCTTCTTCCAGCTGCTGTGGGGCCGAGGGCTGCTGGAACCACTGTAGTGCTGCCAGCCCGGCTCCCACCAGGCAGGCAGAGCCTCTCTGTGTTCAATAAACTGTGCAATAGCCTTAAGCCATTAGGCTCTGGCTGCTACTCTTATTCTGTGACATTGAGGTCAACACTTACTGTACTCACATATGTGGCTCTGTAGGTCAATGCAAATCAGCCCAGGAGGAGCTTTTCCACTAACGTTATTGGGAACTGGGGGAAAGTGGTACTTTCACCTGGGGGACTGGGAGGAATTGCTCTTTGTAATCTGCTTCCCTCCTGCTGCGGCATGGATTTGGGGCAGGGACAGGAGGGAGGGCCCTCTTCCGACTCAGCAATGACAGCATGAGAATTTGGTCTATGTATCTTTTAGGGCGGTTGCTTCCCTGATGTTTTTCTGACAAAGACCTTAATTCCTTTTATTGATGTAATAATTGATGTCCTGACAGTGCAGCCTGAGATGCTGCTAAGCATTTCCAATGGGCTCAGATTAAATAGCATACAATTTCTCTATTTGGCTGTGAAAACACCTCCCTGGAATTATCCTGTAGACGAGATCAGGATGAGGTAGGTTACCTCTGGCTTGTCTGTAGCACTTCAGAGGAAAGGGGAGCATCCCGCAGGACATTGTTTAGGGATAACCTTCCCGGAGGGATACTTTCTGCTTAATCCTGGCTACTTAGAAGCTGTTTTTTATGTCCTGCAATAAACACAAAGCTCCTAAAAATTCCCATCCATTGCAAGATGCATGAATCCTGCTCTACATTCTGCTAAATTCTTAACCCAAATGGCATCTTCCAGCAATAAGTTCCACAAGTTATTTAGATGCCATGTGGAAAACATTTCACTGTACCTGCCTCTGTTGTAATTGAATGCCTTCCCATTTCCTGCACAAGGCAGTTATTTTGCCTTCTCCGTCCTTTGATATTTTTATCTATTGCAGCCCTCACTTATTTATTGCCTCTTGAAACTGAGCAAAGCCAATCATTCTCATCTCTCTTTATGCCACAGTCTCTTTACTCCTCTGGGGTTTTGCCCCTCTGTTTCTGGTTCAGTTTCTGTGATGTCTTTCTTGATATCCCGGTCCCACTGAAGTTAGAGGCAAAATGAGTGGATGGCTTTGTTAGTGCCTGGGTTTCACTTCAAAAGCTCAGAGGGAGAGTGCTGTTTCAAGTGAAGGTGCATCACAGTTTTGTCTTCTGTATTTTCTATCCTATTATGTACATTTAGAATCGGTACACCCGCCTTTGCAAGTTACGGATGATACCAGGTATTCAGGTTATTCCATGCTCTTAGAGGAAGAAATGCCTAAGTGCTGTGATAACTTTAACTGCTTGTCAAGACATTTGCAAAAATGTAATAGTAGCTGCTGTTTGCCATCCAGAAAGTGCACTCAGGTTCTCTAGGGTGAATTATGCTGGAAGAAGTGAGTTTGTCATCCTTATCAAAATTATCAGCTTGCATTACTTTCCATAAAGATAATGACTTCAACTCAGCTAAGTGATTTCTATGTTTTAGCCCTGAAGTTCTTCATGCTCTCCAAAGAGTTAAGTCCGTCACATGCTTGGCGTTGGCCTCAGAGGTTTTACAAGGATGAAAATTGGTGTTTAGTGTTGTTAGCTTTTTTTTAAAGGGTAGTAGTCTTTGCTGTGGGTACCTAGGTCTGTATTTAATTGAGGGAGAAAATGCTTGAAAAGGTACGGTTGGCTTCAGCTGTGCGATGTCTGAGACACGGAAGAATGAATCACCAGGGTGGAAGAATTTCTTGCTTTTTTTTCCCTTGATAGCCCCAGCATGGTGTCAGGCTGGAACCTGCAAATTTATAGCTTCAAACCGTCTCTGGATATGTAGATGCCACGGCGTTCCCTGTTCACTTGCAGGTCAGAGTGC
Organism: Fulmarus glacialis; assembly: GCF_000690835.1. NCBI lineage: Eukaryota > Metazoa > Chordata > Aves > Procellariiformes > Procellariidae > Fulmarus > Fulmarus glacialis. Next base: position 51,993 of record NW_009192224.1, on the reverse strand, counting down.
AGACCTGGTGTGCTGTGTGCGGGCTGGTGTAGATACAGGGGCACAGCCATTCATGAATTCTGAGCTGGTTTTCTGCCCTCTCCCTTGCTTCATCTACAAAACTTCAGGCCTCTTTCCTGGCTGGGAATTCCCTCATCATGAGACCTCAGACACTTGGTCCCTAGCAGGTTTGGAGTAAATAAATAGTAAAAATGCTGATGAGGACAAAGACAGTAATAAAATTCTCCTGGAAATAGTGAAACCAGAGTCTGAAGGACAAAGATCGATGTGCCTATGAATGGATATGGGTGGGTAGGAGGCTGCTGAGCTCACGATCTGTCAGACTGACCAGAATTGCTTCATTGTCTCTTCTTATTCCCCTCCTGGTTGGTATCCATCTGTTGTCTCTTGTCTTAGCATATTTAATTTAGGCTTGTAATTGCATCCCATCATCAAAGGGAAAAAAAAGGCTTTTAAAATAAATGAGTGTTGGAATTTAACCCCATCCATAAAACACTGCAGTCCTCTTGCTATCCCTCAGCTCTGGACCCCAGTCCCACTCCTGGCTTTGCTGCTCTGCCAGACAGATACACCTCCCTGCATTTCTCACTTCAGTTGTCCACGCTCCTACCACCCTGCTCCTGTCCTCCTGGCCCACATGTCTCGAGTCATTGGATGTGCACTACCTTGAGGGCTCCTGAGCAGAGCTGGGACCTTAGGGGCCTGTGATGTGGGGTTTTTTTTGTGGAAGTCTCCTCAAGCTGTCGATGTACTCCGGTTGAAGAGAAGATGGCAGGCAAGGTCAGTTTTCCTGCCCTTCTCTCTCTCGGTAGGCTTCTCCCCATTCAGCTTTAAGACCTCCCACAACCTGTGCAATAGTGTCCCTCCTGGGAGCCTCCCAAGTGCCTTGCCTCTGAGACAAATGCCCCTCTTGAAGATACTCTCCTTGGTCATTTGTAGGTTTCCTGGGGGGAAGGAGATGGGAGTTGGTCACCTTTATCCACCTAGGCTTGGTGGAGTTAACCTGTCCTGTCAGAGACTTCCTCGTCAATGCGACTCTCTGGGATGGCTTTCACAGTGATGAGTAAGAGGAGTGCACAGAGAGGAGTGGGCAGTTGCCCCTCCACCGAACTGTCTTGAGGACTTTGGTGACTGCTTTCCCTCAAGGCACCATGCTCTCACAGAGGAGAGGACTGGGTGACTTGCTTGTACTGTGAGGGCTTGAAGAGTCATATTATGCCCAGAGGCTCTCAGGTGCTGCACAGAGGCATGAGAGGATAGAGATGCTGGCTCTGGGAGACTTGTTGGTGGGTTGAGAGGCAGTACCCTGACGCTTGAGTCATTTGGACTACAAGTGCCCTGGGGGGTCCTAGAAGGATCTGAGACTCTTGAGATCCCTTACTTCTCATTGCTTCCAGCTAGGAGTCCTCAGAGTGGGCTCTTTGGTCCAGTCAAGGTTTGTGGTGTTGGGGTTTGGCCTCAGAAGTGCTGCTGGGGGTTGTGTTGTGGCAGGGTAGACCGTTTTCAGGTACTCGTTCCCTGAAGGGCTTACGTTCGTACTTAGTTCTGTCATTGCACTGCAGGGTACTCTAGACTGTGATTTATGAAAGCCCTTAAAGCTGTGTTTGAGCACTCTGACTTAGACTTTCCTACCTCACGGAATTATTGTGAGGGGAAAATAATAATTCAGGGTATATTTGATCCTGTGGGGAAACAGAGTGGGCACGGAGTTGGGCAGGAAAATTAACACAAGGTGCAGAAAGTATTTCTGAGGCGCTTAGATCCTGGAAGTGCTTCTGTAAAGAAAATCTGGAGTAATGGTTTGGTTGTGAATTACTTTGTAGCTTTCATTGCTAATTGTCACAGGGGATTATCTCTGCATTGGAAGAAGACACCAAAATAACTGTTCAGTATAGAAGATGGAGAATGTCTCCACTGGTAAAAGGTCCAAAAAGGTTCAGTGTGCAGCAGGTGAGGGATGAGTGGCAATTAAGGCTATGGTTTTCGAGCAGTAGATGCTGAAGTGCTCACATTGTTGTCGCATCCAGCATGCTCCCCAGGATGGAGAAGGGCTGGTGTTGGCAGGAGTAGATGGCTTATGATAGTACTAATGCAGAAACTGGTTAACTCTATTGCAGACAGAGTTAGGATTAAAACTGGGCTATGCAATGGCTGCACTGCTACCAGGGGTCTGGCAGGGCAAGGGTGAATATCTTACACACGGTCCCAGAGCTGGGCCCAGACTTGTTTCCAAGCAGCTGAGCTATCCCTGAACTCTTGCCTGATCCCGTGGCATATCTTGTCCTAACCACCTCCTTCCCAAATAGCTTTCAATCTTGCACTGGTGATATCAGGCCGCTGTCTTGTTCTTTAGGATCCACAGATATGCCAGAACTTCCAGGTCCTGAACCCTGTGTATGTGGCTTTTGGGTACAAAATGAGAGAAGAGCTTGAAAGGGTACTTAAACATTTAGGCAACACAGATGAAAGCTCAGCTTAAATTGAGCATTAGTTAGAACAATGAAAAGTTAGTGCATCTTGGGGGAAAGACATGTAGAGCTGGAAAGGCAAGATAACCCTAAAATAGCAGGTAAGCACCTTATCAGAGTCTGTGATTCTGTATGGTCATCATCAACCTCATTAGTACATCTTAATTTTGAATTAGCCTATCATTTGCAGAACCAATTATAACTTAAGAAACTGAGGCAGGGGGGATAAAGTATTAAGTTAAGCTTAAGGATGCACAAATTGTTTAAAAATTGCTGGGTCTGAATTTCCTATCATATACAATGTCTTTTATCTCGTTTGCCTATTCCTCCTTCTACCCGTCTGATAACTACTGAGCTGACAACTACATTCTTTTTTAAAAAAAGCAAAAGGAGAAGCAAGTGCTGTGGACAAGACACACAGCCACGTTGTTCGCTTACAAATCTCAGGCAGGTACGTGGTCTGACATGCACACAGGTGGGCTGGCTGCAGGCACGGGCAGAGCGGGACGTTTCCTAGGGAGGCAGGTTGCCCAGAGCTGGATCTGCCACTGCAAGAGGAGACTGGTACCAGCCACTTGAGCAGTAAGCACTGGCAGTCTCTGCCTCCTCACACTGCAGGCAGAGCGGGGCAGTCTGGCTGGTGTGTCTGCCAGGAGAAGGTTTGATGGTATTTGGTCCTTCTGTGTCCCTGGGTGAAGTTTGTCCCAGCACCAACTATTGCTACCTTGCCCCAACACAGTGGCAGATCCCGCATGGTCAGCGGCTCGGGTTTGGTGCTTTCGTTGCTGTCGCGTGGATCTGATTTCCTGCCAGGGAGGAGAGGTTTTCTGTTTAAAATACAGTATTTCCAGGGTCTTGTCACAGCTAATATACAAGACCTTTTGTCCTGGGTGTCAATACTAAATTTTGCCTGTGCTGCTGGGCATTTTTGAACTAGCTCTGAAGCTGTCTTCGCAGGCACACACGTGCACGCTTGTACTTTTGCAACACCCATTAACGGGAAAGAACACTCAGTATAAACACATACACACACAGAGCCATATGGACACATGCTCATTAATTGAAACCAGGCCCATGTACTGAATCTCTTTGTTAGCATCCAAATCCTGGCCAATCTGCCAGTACTTAAGAGATGCAAGACTGGATCACTTCCATTGTCTGTCGCTTAAAAGCTGAAAATTATTTCGCTGGCCCCTGGGCCTTGCTCCCATATTATTTGAGAAATAGCATTGATGGTTTGTTTGAATGCACATGTGGATATATTTATATTTTGTGCAGTATATTACATGTAAGCTATAGCTGATGCTTACTGCTATGCAGATGATTAGCTCAAGGCATACAAATAACTTAAGTTGTCAGATCCAGCTTAAGTAGACAGAAACACAGTGAACTCCACAGGAGGGGATTTCTTCTTATAAGTATACTGCACACACTGGAAAACAGTCTTTTGATGATAAAAAGACTTAATTTGAGGAACGAAATCAAGTACCCAGGAAATGTCACAATTAAGTTTGGTGTGAACCTGAATTAATTGCTTTGGCATCCCAAACCATTCACTGATCTTTAAATACAAGAGCACATTGTGTTTCAGCACAGGACCATGCCTCACTGAGCAGGCACAGCGGGAGCAGCTTCTGGGTGAGGTCAGAGCTTGGTAGCAATAAGGACTGCAGAGCACGAAGCCTTTGCCTTAGTTGCTACAGATACTGGAAAGTTTGAAGAGAATGAGATGGAAGTCCCCAGACTGGACACAGAGGTATCCTCACGTTAAGGCTGTTAAGTGCTGTCAGGACAATTCACAGGCAGTGCCTGCCTCTGCCACAGCTTTCTGTGTGATGTCGTGGGGGACAGTCAGATCGCTGTGGCCATTTACTGAGACTAAGTTTGTGTGTGCCACTTTACCCTCTCGTCAAATAAGAAAAGTATCTTATGTGTCCCCACAGAAAGATATCTTAAGATCTCTCTCCAGTGTTTGAGGTCTGGTCCTGTGAGCAGATCCCTGTATTCTGCGCAGTGCTCTGTGGGCAGAAGATGCAGCTGGGTCTCATGTCGTGAAGCTGTACATCTCCTGGTTATGACTTGGGTGTGTAAAATTCTGCCCTGGAAACCAGGGGTCCAGCAGCGCCCAACCTTCAAACAGACCAAACTCTAGCTTTTCTTCCTGAGATTTTTCCAAAAGCTTTTGTCTCTGCTAAAAGAGCCTTTCTTTGGAGGTGGCAGGGACCTGCAGTGACCAAGAGCGGAGTGAGCAAGCCAAGTCTGGCAAAATCTTTGCTTGGCGAAGGAGAGAGTCCCAGGCATGGGCACTTGGGAAGGGTGCGGTGGCAGGGAGACCTTACCTGCAAGCATTTTAAGTCATCCAGTTGAATCCATGCTCTGCACCAATGTTGCAGACCATAATTTTCCCGAGGACTTGGTGTTTTAAAACACCCTATATGTATTTGATCTGTCTTCCCTCTAAAAGACCATCGGGAAGATTTGCCAGTGATTTACTGTGCCCGTACTGGGGGGAGGGGAAGCAGATCATTAAGCCTCGAATACAGCCTGCCATCTGGATGGGCTCAATGCGCAAGAAGGCGTAATGTTGGGATGCAAATGTGCAGCACTTATTCTCAGCCAAGACATAGCTTGTGCTCAAGCAGATCTACGCAGGCATGACTTATTGCAGGGGAGGAAAGGGGCTGATGGGAGCCCTTGGGGTCTGCTTTGCAGAAATCACCACTACAGCTGAAACCCATGGGAGCTGTGCTTTGAGTGCATGGAGATTTCTATACGTGTGTTATTGGTGTCTTGATAGTGATGCCTAAGATTAATTGATCCTTTTGACATTTATCTTTGTGTTCTTGTGTTTCCCATTCAGAGGGTTCACACTGGTAGGAAGCTTCCTGGTGTTTCCCAGGTCAGGAATCCTGACCTGATGTGACTGGTGGCTGAAGGACATGCGTGCAACCTTACCTTCCTTCTACCTCTGTGTGCAGCAAGAATATGAATTCTTGCTAGCCGTATTGAGAACATTACAATGGGCTGTAGAACTTCTGCTTCTCTTCTCTCTCTGCCTTTTGCATGGACTCTGAATGTGATGCTGAGCAAATCACATACACCCAACTTTTCAGTAGTGGCCACGAGCTGTTTCCTTTTGTATATAGACACAACCAGCCACTGTGATGGCCAAAATTAATGGTCAGCATTGCAGATTTTTAGCTGTGATCTGCCTATGAATCAATTCCCCTCTCTCTAAAATGTCTGTGATAATGGTTTGGTTTTCTAGGGTTGACTGGAAGACAAAAGTTCTTTTGAGTTTGGGAACTGCTCAGCGGTGATAATAATGAGGCAAATCGAAAAGCCCAGGAGGGAAGCAGAGTTCTGTATGCTGTGCAGTGCGCTGCTGGCGTGCAGATAAATACAGCCACAGAGTGAATAAGGAAGATAGCCTCATCCGCGGAGCACTGTGTGCTGAATGAGGCAGCGGGTCCAGTAGAAAGGGGAAGAATATAGGATCAGTTAATTAAAACTGTACCTCTATTATTATTTCTGTTTCTAGAGTTTGGTCCTTCTCCACAATCCTTTTGGTATCAAATCAAGGGCGGGTGGGAATAAAATGCTTATTTTTAGAGACTCTCATGGGGTTGAAACTTACGTTTCATATCAAAAGCCATTTCCTGTCCATATTTGAAGTTGGTATCATGCTATTCTGCAGCAGTTGCTAGTGGAAACTGTTGATGTGTTGGTACACTTCCATTATCCATCACTCTGCTCTGCAGTTCGGGAACTGGAAGGCGTGCAGGTGGCTTCATTTTAATATCTATTTAAAGTGTAAATGGCTGTCTGCAGTGCCCTTTGAAAAGGCAAGGGCTGTTAGAAGCTTTCAACACTGGTGGGAACTAAGAGTGCACATGTGATAGAGAATAGTGGTAAACATGATGCAAGATAATTGCTGATGGCTTTGAGGGTTAAAGCTGAGACACTTGCCTTTTGAGTACCTGTGGGAGCTCTGGAAGCTGGCAGCACTGGGAAGCAAGAGGAAGGCAGTTCCCAAGGAAGCAGTATGGTGGGGGGTCACATGGCACGTGTCAGCCAGCCCACCCCTGGAAGGGTTGGGAATCAGATCGGGAGAAGGGTGCTTTTGGTTAAATAATGACAAGTGGTGCCTACACTGTGCCTGTTAACCTGGCTGTCTTGAAGGTGGGAATGCAGATAGTAGCCTTGTTTTGCATATCGGGAACAGTCAGGCATAAGGTTTTGGTAGACCCAGAAGGCAGAGGTAGTATAATTTCTCTCTCTCATACTAGAAATCTGTCTTCCCAGACCTGCTGGAGGTGACTTTGCAGCCATGCTCTCAACCTTTGTAAAATAGGTTATGTGAAACCATGAAAGTTGGGATGAATCCATGCATATGAAGGATGGTGTTATAAGCAGAGCAATTCCAGACAGTGAAAGAGATGAGAAGCAAGAGCTCAGGGTCTGTGCCTTCCCATCCATTGTACCTTCTTATGGAGAGAGCACTGGTGAAGGAAGAGCTCCATTTTGCTTGGATCCCATTAAGACCAGTGGTTCTGGGGAAAAGAATAAGGTTACAACATAGGGACGTGGCTTTGTTCTCTTAGCTCCACCTGGCATGACACATGCATGGCTGTGCAGTGTTTTCCACCTGAATTGCATCTAAATCTGACTCTACTATAGCACAAAAGCTTTGCTGATATTTGGAGACATGCAACACAGCTAGAATGGTCAGAAAGTTAGGAACGGGCTAACTTTCCTGATCATGGCTTCTCTGAGCAAGTAGTGCTTTTATCTATAGCATATGTGTTGACCTAAGTGGCATTGATTTTCCCCTGGGCAATAAAGGGCTCCTGCATAACTCCCAGCTTGCTGTTCTGGCAAATTTTGCTTCCATCTCCGCAGTAGGGAGAGGGTAGAAATCATCTAGGGAGGGATGAAAGGAAACAGTCATGGTAGAAAGCATCTGCTTTTCATTAAGCTTTGCCTTAGAAGCAGATAGTGCAAAGATCTGTTTTTTCCCTGTGAGTAGAAAAATTAAAAGGGACAGAGAGACCCAGCATGGGAGAAGTTCAGTGTAGGTACTTAGTAGGTGTCAAAGCCATAGTCATCTGAATGTGAATGTTCTTAAGGGCCAGTGTGCAGTAACGGCTGCACTATGGCTCAGCCCGGTCTCGCTCCCTATGCTGCACTGGTTCTACTCCAAAGCATACTGGATCTGGATGTGACTGTGCTTGATTCTTCATGACTGATACATGCTCGAGGGTTTGTGAATCCTGACCCGAATGCCCTTGTTTGCTAGTCACATTGTCAAAGTAATATGGAAAGGTTCTCCTTGGAGATCTGTCTCCTTTCGCCACTCATTGCTGCTCATTAGCCGCAGGCACAGGTGAAGCAGGCAGCTGCCAAGGACAGCAGCTGGGGAGGTGGTGAGGGGTGAGCTGACCACCAGCTTTACCTGTGCTGGCATGCAGCAAGCATGGCCTAAACAGCCGATCCCTGCTCCTGCCTGGAGGGCGGCATATCCCCACCCTTGCCCTCGGAGCTCTCTGTTGCGGGGGGAGGCACAGCTGAAGGCTATGGGGTAGCTGGATCAGTCCTGCCCTCCAGATCTCCGCTGAACTGCCTGCTATGTCCACAACCTTTTCCTTTCCCTTGTCCCAAGTGCAGTGCAACGCAGAAAGAGCCCGGCAGGTCCCCTCTGATTTCCCGCTCCTACGGAGGCAGCCTGGGAGGTGACAGCTGAGGGAGCTGTGTGCTGAGGGTGCAAATGGCTGGAGGGAAAGGGAGGTCTCCTCTCCAACACCTGAGAGGTTAGGCTGAGGGGGCAGAAGGAGGCACTTGTCCAAAACATAACAGAAAGTCCCAGAACTCCCCAAAGCCATGGCCTTTTCCTGGACATCTCTCACCTCTTCCAGAGCTTTGATGACTGGATCAAACAAATGCTTCATAATTTGCAGAATCCTCTGAATTTGAGTGGAAGAACTCACCTCCTATGCTCAGCTTCATTTATCTCCTGTTGTTTGGGCTCTACCACACTTCCAACCCATGATTCCCTTTTCCCCAGCAAGAGAGGAGTTGCGCCTCTCTATGGACATGCAATTATACAGCAGGGACCACTAGATTTACTGCACCACAAATACAAACTTTGCATTTATTGCAACAAGGTCATTGCAAATCTTCTGGTAGGCACATGGCAAAAAAAGCAATGACTTCTCTGATCTCCTTGTCTCCCTGCTGTGGGCTTTCAAGGTCTCTACTGGGTGTCTGTGTTCAGTTTTTCTGGCTTGGGTGTTTGAAATGAGATACATAAATTGATGGACCTTGCTGAGCCTCTGCAGCTTCCACAGATTTCACTGGCAACTCATCAGTATTAAAACCACATCCCTGAAAGCTGGTTACCTTAATACAGATTTAGCTACTGGCCTGCTGCAATCAGTCTTTAGGAACCTAGGGCTTGCTCTTTGGGAAACTGAGAAAGACCCTGTTTTGTTAAGATCCACTGAAGTGAAGGGGAGTTAGCTGGAAAGGGTCCCCCCCTGAAGCAGGAACTGTGGAGGTCCTAAAGGACCGTAGTCTTTCCATCTTCTGGCCACCTCAGCATCTCCTCCATTCTCTGCCTCCAGCCTGCTTGCCCCAGCTCAATGCAATTTCTCTGCCACAGTTTCTCTGACAGTACACAGCAGAGGGGATGGCATTAACTGCAGGAGTGAGGGGCAAACCCATTTATCTCCTTGAGCCCAAATCAGCTCTCAGTGGCCAAAGGTAATTGAGTAACAGTCATCTGTTCAGGCCTGATGGTTAGAAAGTTTTTGCTCATTCCCCCATAGAGTTTCTTCTTCCATTTGCCCTGTAGGTTTCTCATTGATGACAAACCCTCCCACGATGTTACCTCCTATGTGGGACAAGATACCCCTGATAAGCCTCTTTCTTGTTCTACATGACATGCCACAGGCCAGCAGGAAACCCATCTGAGGGCTGCCGAGTGAGGCTGGGGCACGCTCCCATTTCCGAATTATACTATGATGAAGCAGCACTGTCCCTAGCTGCCTCAAATCATAGGATCGTAAGATATATTCAGCAGAGGCATTTGCTGGGCTTGCACTGACCTCTAGTGACAATGCAGGGGACCAGGGTCTTCAGCCATCACGGGGCTGAGAGGCCACACGTGGCGCTGGATGGTTTACAATGGTTCGCCCGGGTTTTTGGCGGGATTGTGCACATGAGCCTCTGGTACTGCCTTGGCGAAGCAAGCCTATTGCCTGATCAGGGTCTGTCTTCTTGGTAGACGACTGCAGTGAGTCTCAGGTGTCCCAAACTCCATACAACTCCCCACTAACTGCTCGTCCTCCCCCAACCCACCAGTGCCGTGATGGTCTTCTGCAGTGTTTGTTCTTCCTGTCCATCTCATTCTCCCTCCCGCCCATAAATCTGATCCCCCATTTCTTTCTGCTGCCCCATTCCTGTATGGCATCTGACCACTGTCAGTCCACCCTCCTGGCTAGGTAGTGCCCATGCTCCTTGCTTCTGGGATGGTCCTGAGTACTTCACCCCTGCCTTTCACTTCTACCTCCCCCTCCCCACACCCTGGTTCTCTTGTAGATCCAGAGCTGGGATGCAAAGTGCAGGGGTTCTGGTTTCTTTGCCACAAAACTGCTTGCTGTGCTGTGTAGTTGATCATCCTCTATGTGATGTACATGAAGCATCTCCTGCTTCAGAATGCCATTTAGAAAGAGAACCCCTATGTGGTGGTGCATTTCCTCCCCCCCTCTCCTAGGCCACTTGTTGATCTCAGAAATTTCCATGAAACCTCGGCCTTGGTGTACTGAGTCTGGCGGTTGAGCGCTCCTTGGCTGTATCAGAAACTCTGCATAGCTGAGCTGGGAACGTACTCCTACTGCCTGGCCCAGGTGTCAAGTAGAACAACACTGAAACCTTCAGAATTTTTAGTAATTACCACCTGCGACTGTGGCCAGGATGGAAATTTATGGATGACTAAAGCCAATCATATTGCGAAATTATAAATGGTGGTCTGAAGTGAGACCCTTTGAGCTCTCCTGGACCACAGCGGGCTGCGCCCAGCATCTCCCCCTGAATGGGACACGTCTCGGAGCTCACGACCTCTCAGGCCTGTGATATTTGGAGGACTGTTGCCGACGACGGGACCTGGGCTGAACCCCTTCACTCCTCGAAGCTCAACACTTCACCCGTTGAGAAAGAAATGCCTAGACATTCGATGTGAATATTTCTTCACTGAAATCGAGGGGAATTTTTAACAGGTACCTTCTGTACCTATTTTTTTTTTTCCCTGTCTGTCTGTATGTGTGGACTAATAGTAAGCATAATCTGTAATTAAGTCATGATTGTAGTAGACTCTACTAACGCTTATTTCTTAAATATTAAATTAGTTAATGATTAAGTGCTACTAAAGTTTGGCAATTATTAGTTGATGATTAAGTGTTGCTAAACTGTGAATGAACCCGAGACTGCTGCTAAACACATATAGTCCCTAAGATATAAACCCTTAGATGATTTTCCTTTGTATGTTTCATCCATATAATAATAGAGTGAACCTTGCCATCGAATTCTGTTAGGTCGCACCTTTATAAATCTCTATTAAAATAACTTTCTGCTAATACCTTCGATGGTGATTCTTTAAGCGGCCTCTAAACCACTCATTCACGACACCCTAAAAAAATACATTCAAGCTGTGCTGAGGCTATCTTTTACCTCCCTGAGTCTGTAAACAAAAATGGTGAGAGCTTTGGACCCAATCCCGCGAGCTGCTAAACGTGCCCCCCAAATGCTGAGCAGCCTCAGCTTTTAGGGACATCGGTGGGACTCACGGGCTGTCAGCAGCTCCCAGGGAGCCCTGCATTGCCCAGGAGCATGGGGGAGACCTGCCACAGCTGCAGGGTGAGGAGCACGTGGAAGCCTCTTGCTCAGCCCCCTCCCTGTCTCCGCATGCTGACCCCCCCTCTCACACGCCATGCCTACAGCACCACCTTTCCCTTGCTTGGCTAAGCTGCCCTGGTGTGTGCATGTATGGTTTCTGGGCTCTGATAACAAGATAGTGCCTCATTCAGTTGATATTCCCCTGTCTCTCAGAACCACACATCCCCCTAGGAAGTGCTTCTACTCACTGAATTACAGCTCAGCCCCCTCAGCTCTGTGTTATCATCAGAGCAAGGCCCAAAAAGCTCTACAGTGAAATGAAATGAACCTTTTATTCTGGGAGTTGCTTCCAGGGGAAGAAATAATCTATGATGCCTCACAAAACTCAGGAAAAAAAAGTCACATCCATCTGTGAACGTCAAAAGCCAGGCTTCTGTCCACCCGCAGATTTATCTGGAAGGTGGAGAGAGGCAGAAGCACCCCCAACACCCCCTCCCTTAGCACCTCTGACTGCGTTATGCTCTCCATGTCATCTGTATGAGAGTGACCATACTCACAGGGCAGAGCTCTACAGCACTGCCTTTTCCCCTAGACCTCACTGCAGATAGATCTGGCTCTGTTGCCCAAATCCTGACACTGGGATTAGCCTAAGAGATCAGGTGAAACATCTTGGCTTCTCATAAATCTCTGCTGAGGAGCATGCCTCCTGTACTTGCCTCTAGGCATACGCTGGCTGGAGGCCCCTCACGCTATGGATTGACCCCTCTGGTCCCTGGCTAGCTTGGTCCACATGAGAAGCCTGAGAGGGGGTGGAATGGAGGAAGGCTGCCAGCTACAGCCTTCCATGCTAGGTTGAGCAGAAAGGCAATCAAGTTTCCTAAGCACTGTAGCAGATGACAAGGTGTGTATTTATACCAGATACCCACATACTTTGGGTGAATTGTGCAACATGAGATTTGTCATCATGCATCAGATCACTGTGTATCTAATCCAATACCATGGTTCTGACAATGTCGGGAGAGCTGAGCTGCCTGCACTGATGCACCTCGCCAATTGTGCGATGCAGGAACAGAGGGTCTGGGATTAAAATTCCTCCCCAGTTCCTCCAGCAATCAACTGGTACCCTGACTGCTCTTATTATCTGAGCAGGCAGAGCTGCAAATGTAAATAATCGCAAGATTAGGCAGCCTTCTAAAGACAACTAGTACAAGTGCAGCATACATTTCAGGGCTGCCCCCTGGGCTGGATATGTTTTGAGTGGGATAATATTTCATGCTGATTTCACCTTACTTTCCTCTGTTAAATAATTCCTGGGCTAACTGCACCCTGGATGCCAGCAGTGGAGAGTTACTCCAGTGCTGGAAGTGACCCATAATCTTTTACATCACTCCTAGCACCATCCTTTATTCCTCCCATGATCTCCCCATTCCTTGCACGCTTGGGTTTTTTTGTTGGTATGGTGGTGGTTTGTTTTTTCTCTGTCATCGTTGTTGCAAGGGAATCAAGCCATTCTCCCGCTCTGGGTGTGCTGGCAGGCAGCTGCATTCTGTAATGGTGCTGCTGCCTTTGTGTTTGCAGTGCTGTCATCACCCCTTGATCAGCCCAGGAGTCAGTTACTTTGCTTGGCCAGTCTTGGTTTCTGCTGTTCACAGAGCAGGGCTCTCCCCTGAGCTGTCTACAGCGGCTTTTGCAACACTGCCATGAACATGCAGATAATTTCAAGCCCGTTAATGGACGAAGCAGTTACTGGACTGCTTCTTCCCAGCCTGCATAGCTTGAATCTCTGGTCAGAATCTCTTGTTCTTGCCCTTTTGGCTGTCCCTCATTTTTAGTGCTTCCTGCAGCTGATTTACTGTAGTCAAATGCCCTGAATTAGTCAGTTGTTTGTCTACAGAAAATCCTTTCCTCCTTGCACTGTGACCTGCAGAAAAAGGACCAGGGAGGGGGAATCCTTCCTTGGCTCTGCAATGGAGTCTCGGGCATGGGATCGTTTTCTCTGCTTCTCCTCTTCCAAAGACTTCTCTTCCTAGTGCAAGGACTCTGCGGTGAAGTAGTGGAGTCACTTTTGGTCCTGGCCCTTGTGAGTCTTGGTCCCTGAAATCCCTGTAATGGCTCTTGCAGGAGTGCCATGACTTTGTGTCTCATCGTTTGTGTGGCACTGGGTCAGTGTTGCTTCAGGTTGTGTTGAAGATGATTTTTGAGCAAAAACCCATCATATGACACAACCAATAGTGCCATTTGCTCCTATCCTTTTCCACTTCCTTCTGTTTTGTAATTGATTCATCTTTGTTGGCATCTGCTTTTCTGTTTGGTGTGTTCTGTCCTGCCGATGCCCAATGTAATTCCCTGCCTGCCAGCCCCTAACGTACAAAGACTCAGAAGGTGGTGGTGGGAGCTACCAGGTGTGGAGCAAAGACTGTCTCATTTGCAGTAGGTTATACTTCAGGGACTAGATCGACTAGGTTTGTCAGATGCCAGAGGACCCAGTGATTTTTTCTAACTGCAGATTAGGGCACTGATCCTTTAAAAGCCCAAGTGGTTTTTCAGGCAAACCAAGCTCCCCAGAGTATCCAGTAGCCTTCATATCCTTGCTGAGCTGCCAATGACAAGTTTGTGTTGAGGCGAACGTTGCTGGAGATCATTGGTTAAAAATTGAGACCATTGCCTGTGACCAGTCCTGGGCATCCCAACAAAGTTGGGATTGCTTTGTCATCCTGTAAGGTATCATATTGTCACGTGTGATCTGTGCTGGGCTAGAAACAGGGCACGGATACCAGCCTAGCAGTGGGCGTGCTCCTGAAATCTTCTTGGGTAGCATCCCCCAGTATTCCCACCTCAGCCACTGGCTCATGTCTCACCTGCCAGTGTTAGCTTGTAGCCAGAGGAGCCTTGTCCCCAGTGCCTGACTGGCCTTTGGTTACCCTGCACTTACAGGAGTGCCAGGAGGATGAGGCACAGCAGGACTCCTGGAACCTCCTGAGACCAAGACAAGCACCCACCCATCACACACCGTGAGCCTTCCCACACCTGGCTGTGTATGAGGTCTCTGGTGAAACTTCAGCTCCTAAAGACTCATGTCACCGTTCTGCCCTCAATTAGCGTGTGTCTTAGCTCTCCCTAAGGTGGATTAATTGATACAGAAAAAATTCCTACCCAGCTGATTCCCGCTAGGCTTTACCTCACCTCACAGCTCACAGGATTGTGACCCAGGTTTGCTAAGATCTGTCTGTGTCCTGGGCTTTGGACTCTTTGCTCAAGCCCTAGAGCTGCTGAGGTGTTTGGCCAGACAATTCTAAGGAGGCAACAGCTATACCAACTCACGTGGCCTAGGCAAACACCTCAATGATCTTGCTTTGGGACTCACTTGTACTGAGAGTTGGTCTAAAACATCATAAATCCTGCAGCATCTTAGGCACCAGCTTCCACAGAGATGAGATTCTGCTGGAATGAGAAAGTATATTTCCGACTCTCCTGGGTGTGAAGCAAAGCCTGGCTCTGGGACTGAGTGTTACCATTGCTCACACTATCTGCTTGAGCTTGCAGAGAGCCTGAAACAGGAGCTCTGAGAGTTGTTCTGCTTTCTCCTCCCCTCCAGAATAGGAAATCTCATATACTGACAAGCAAGAGAACATGGTAGTTCTGCATCATCTTAAAGGGGTGAGCTTTGATTCAGTGGGAACAGCAAATACTTCTGTTAACAAATAACTGAAACACTAAAAAAAAAACACCAGAGCAAAACTCTTTATAATAAAGGGAATCAGATTTTATTTTTATACCCTCAATGTTAAAAATACGCGTTTCAAAATATTTACAATGACTATATATGAAATAACCCTTGTTAATGAAACAGCAACATACAGTACTAGAATATATCCACCAAATTGATAAAGTCTACATAAGAAGAAAATGTAACAGAAAGAAAGAGAAAGAGAGAGAGAGGTAAATAGCATCCATGCACAATCTGCACCTGCATTTTCTTTATATTCTCTGCCTTTCAGTTGTGGATGGAGTCACAGGAAGTTTTGACCTCTTGTCCCTTACAAATGCCACTTGTGACTGAGATTCTTCGAACTGACAGAAATTTGTGGGTTGCAGCAGTACCAATGCCTTACTTTCCCATGCCAGCATTTCACATGGGGACCTTGTATTACAGAGTGGACTCAAAATCTCTCAGCAACCCTGGGAGGTAGGTATAGTTTTATGGAAGAATTTGGCAGATGGAAAAGCACCGGGTTAAGTGACTGGCCTAAGGTTGTGCAGCAAGGAGCAGAACTCACAAGCCCTGCCTCATCTCTCCTAATCTCTCATTAGGGAACACATTTCCTCTGCTAACCAGGATCATCTGCTTTTGAGATGAGCTGTGTCACAAGGTGGGGCTCTCAATTAATACCACGTACTGGGTGACAATGTGGGAAAAAAACCCCTGCCTACAGATAAGGACTTGTCTCAATAAAGATCTGCGATGTTGCAGTGCTGTTACCATGTTCTCAAGCTGAACAGAAGGTTTTAGTGTAGACACACACCCAATTGATTCCCTCCCTGCATGTGCATCATTGAGCAACTGCATCCTCTGTAATTAGGAACCCCTGTGTATCTTCACCCCCCCACTTTCTCTCTCTCTCTCTTTCTTTCTACATCATCCACGCTTGTATATTTGCCTTTTCTACCTGTATCTGATTCAACCATGGGAATGTCAAATAGTGAAGAGAACAGCAAAAAAAATTGCTGCCTTATTTGTGTAGATATTTTAATACAAATTTAATCTGATTTCTATTGGGTTGTTTCTCAATTTAATGTCTTTAACTTTCACATATGTGCATATACATATATATATATAAAAAAATGTAACAAAAGGCCCATCCCATTTGTTTCAATGGACAAAAAAAGGGGTCATAAGCCTCACTGCCCAACCCACAAGGCACACCAAAAGGTAAGTGAGAAGGGCCCTAGGAAGGGAAAAAGATGTAGCCCTTGTTTTTGTGGTGCCCTTCAATCATCACTGCTGAGCTTGAAGCTTTATGAAGGTATGACATGACTTTCCAGAAAAGGAGAAGAGCTGTCTGGGTCACGTGCAGATTTCTGGTGCAACAGCCCCAGGAGTGCTAGATCAGTTGGAGCTGTTTCTCCCTCTCTTTGGTGAAGGAGTTTCTGAGGATTCTAGCTTTGTTAGTGATTTTTCTGTGGTGGTGGCAGTGGTGATGATGGTGGCTGTTTCTGTCTATTGGCCCAGCAGTTCTCTCAGCAGAGCAATTCTTCCCCATTCCCAGTAGCCAACCCTCTCCCCTGGACTCCCATCAGCCTTATTTTTTCCTAAGAACAAGGTAGAGGATGCCGATGATGAAACTGAAACAAAAGCAGATCCAGGCCAATATGAAGCAGTAGCCGTGGTGAGAACTTGTGGAATAAGGCATCTTGCCTGTGAACCGAGCTGTGTAAATGGAGACTCCAATCAGAATACACATCCCTGTGGGAAGGAAGAGGGAAAAGAGAGTTGGAAAACGCACAGAAACCAGCATTGCTGCAGGACTTCTGAAGTACTGTTGTCCCCTGAGATTGTAATGCATGTCTTGTGCCATATGAAAGAGGGGCTGCTGCCCATTAGGCTTATTTATGGAGGATTTCTCTTGCAGATGTGATGACATAGACACTCGGGGCCATGTTTAATGGGTTGTTTAATGGGTGTCATGGGGAATAAACCTTTGTTAGAAGGAAATCAGTAATAAGATCTGCAGACAGTTTGGTGCTACGTGTTGAATCCCATGAGCAGTAGCTGTCTAACTGTTTATTCCCCTGCCCCTCAAAATACTTGAATCCTTTTTGTTGTCTTTCAAAGGTATTTGGCAAAACCCGCTGGGCTTTTCTAATGAAAATCTGGAAATATTTTCATTATATACAGTAAAAAAACCCTCAATGCTTTCCAATTCTTCAGCATTTTGTTTTATCAAAAAAATGGGCCACTGGAAGTATTTAGCTGGCTGACAACCTCCCCTGATGGCCACGTGTGGCAGACACGTGCCGCTACTTGCGCTTGCAGAGGCAGTGGCACGCATGCAGAGCCATCGCAAGGTGTGCATACTTACAGCAAACCAGCATGATGGCTCCAGTGATGTAGAAACGTTTGCCTTTCTCCAGGGTGAACAGCTGGACAATGAACATAACAAGCGCGATGACGGAGAAGATGATCGAGAGGATCATAAAGGCTTGCACGGCTTTGAGGGAAGCTGTGAACACACAGGGAATAGATTTGAGAATCAAGACTCAGCCTTGGTATTGTGCACCAAGGTCCTGCGGTTCATCACCACAATGAAAATGCAAATGTAACTTACCCTCATCGTGACTGTTGACTTGCAGCCTCTCGCAGGTCTTGTTGCACAGTAGCCAGAGTCCCGATGATGAGGCCGTTCCAAAGTTGGAAGAACCCACCATCCAAACCTGAAACAGGATGAAACACTTGCGTCAAGGGGGAGGGGGGCTTCCTTGCTCTTCTAGCCAATTGTCAGACTAAACCGTAAGGGGAGTAAGAGTAGCCCAAGTGCCACGAGGCAGAGAGCTGAAAAAGTCAGCATGTGTCGGCAGCAGATGAACAGCCGAAGTGGGTGGGAGATGACGCAGGCTTCCAAAGCCAGGAGGCATTTGGTGCAGGCAAAACACCAGGGAAGCCTGTTCCCATGATCGGGGGGGAAATCGCTCAGATGACCCTCTCTCTCTCCTTGTGCGAGGCAGCAGGAGGGCACGGTGGGCTGAGCAAGCCGCCCAGGTGGGTGTGAGGGGCCCCTGAAATCCGCCCCAGCAGGTTGCAGGGGGTGCAGGGAGACCCTGGCTGTACCATTCCCACCCAGCCACCAGGAGTGACCCTGCCCCGGATTTCCCTGGCGGCCGGGGGTCTCCGGCTGCCCCCGCTTTTGCTCGGTCTTTCCATCTGGAGCAGCGCTGGGAGCTGTGCTTTTGGCAGCCCCCCCCAGCCCCTGGCAGCAGACTGCTGCCATCAAAACAGACAGGCATGGGGGAGCGGCCAGTTGTGCAACAGCCTGGCCTCCAGATGGGATGACAAATGCCTCTTCACAGCTGTCATCTGCTGATCTCCCCTGCTCCTCATTGCGCTCTCTCGGATGAGGAGTGTTGAGGCGCTGCTAGCTCTGGGATTGGGGAGCGGAGGGTGGCATGCAGAGCCTGCCTCCTGTACCACCCCGACTGCTTTTTTGCTCCCTGAGCACACCCATCACTGCTTCATATTTACTCATGGCCATGAGCGGGTGTCCCTCACCTATAGACCTAAGCACCCACCCGCCTGTCCCCCTGCCAGCCGTATAAAGGGCTAGCTACTGCTGTGGAAGGCGACAGCCGTGTCTTGTTCAGGGGCATCTCTACTTACGTTGGCAATGGTGGAGACGAAGAGCATGATGACAGTGGCGATGTGAACCACAAAGATACCAGCCAGTAGCACCAACATCTTGGGTCCCTACTAGGTGGTGTCACGGATACAGAGAGCTCTGGAGGAGAACAAGAACAGAGGGAGGAGGTGAAGGGAAGGGCTAAATCAAAGAATAGCATTACTATAAGCTTTATTTACGTGTGAGAAAACAGGTTGATCTTAAATCCATTCTGGAAGCATGTAGTCACAAAAAAACATCGCTAAAACCTTTGTCAAAATCTGCAAGGAAGTTGCTCAAGAGGTTAAAGAAAGCCTGGAGGTAAAGGAACCAGTTTGGGAGGAGATGTAGAGCAGGGGTAGTTAGCCTGGGGGCATTTTAAAAATAGCCTGAGTATATACACAGGTTGCTTAAATTGGTGTGTGGTTATGTAAAGTAAAAATGACATACTCCAGGCCTACACTCCAGGAAGAGGAGTTTTTGCCCACAGGATTCACAGAGGTCAGGAAAGATTTTCTCTTCCTGTTCTCCCTTTCCCTCTTGTGGCACAGCCTCCTCCAGCTGGTCTGGGGCACGGTGGTGGGAAGCAGAGGACTGTGTGTTCCTGGGTGCATCAGGTGTTGAGCATCGGTGGAGAATGGGCTGGGGGGCTACCCCTACTCAATGGCCCGCTCCATTATGTGAAGAGGAGAATCACCAGAATGGAAACGCCACTGAGGTGTTCTGGGGCAGAGGAAGATGCTTAAGTTTGCAATGAAAAATGCCTGTTCCCCTTTTAAAACTTGAGGCATGCAGATCACTTTATTACTGCAATAAGATTCTCTTGTAATGCAAATTCCCCTTTGGATTGTTTTGGGGGTTTTTCCTTCTTTACCCTGCAAGCTTTTACTTTTTGTAAGATTCCCTGTCATTGATGAACTTGTGATTGGAAAGGGAGGGCAATGTGCTTTAGATAGCTCTCATGACACTGTTCATCAAGGCTGCTCACTTCTCCCCTGAAAACGTGAAACACAAGGAACAAATCTAAGCTGTGAGAGTGAGTGCAGACAATTCACACCAAGTGAGTGAGCATATTTCCCTTCCTTTCGGGCATTTATTATTTAATTGTGCAGTATAGCCACAGAAATCATGCAGAAGAGTTTACTGGGTCCACTCTGTGGCCAGTGAAAGACTGCTTCCTAGAAAGTTTCACAGGGCTGTGTTGCTCTTTCTCTTGGTAGTGCTGGTACTGAAGTGGTACTGAAAAGCAGTATCAAGCATGTGATTAAAGTTGGCTGTCAAGTTATTTTGGTCCAGGTGACTCAGGTAAGGTTTGATGCTGTCACCATTTGTACAGGGTGTGGTAACATTGTCATGGAACAACACAATTACACTTTATGATGTCTTTCACGCAAACTGTAACAAAAGGCTTTGTTAAGTCCCATAAATGAGTTTTTTTTTTACTCAGTGACGCCTCCTTCTCCACTCTTGTCTTTCCGCTCATTGTGGCCATGTGTGGGAGTGTATTCCCGTAAAGTGCTGCAGCTATTCCTTGCACTGCTTTGGATACAGTTTCCCAAACCACAGCGGGCAGGCAGGCTTCTCCATCAGTCTGTCTTTGTCCAGTTCAGCATTCGCTGATGACCAGGAGGAATTCCTTGAGTTCAGGATCTCAAGGAACCAGCTCTGTTAGGTCACTCCTCCCACCCAAACGAGGCCACTCCTTAGAAGGACAGATTAGGTTTGGTCCTATCTCCTCAGCAAGAACTTGTCTGCTGTGAGGTTTCCTTCACCTGGAAGAACTCTCTGGAGTTGTTTAGCCTTGGCTTGCTGAACATGGGCTGGGCTTGCTTGTCTGCTTTGGGGTGTCCTAGCAAACTCCTCAAGCTCTAGGACTTGATTTGCCTGGATGGCCTGGTTACTGTGCCCTCTCTTGTCACAGTACCCTCCCTTAGTGATGAGCTTGGAGAAAGTGTAGCCTTCTTAGGAGTTCCTCACTGACTGTAGTGACAGTCATTTATGAGTTCAGCATTCCTAAAATCCAAGTTCTCAATACTATATGCAGGCTACCACATGAACACACCTGACCTGGGCGTTAAACCTCTTTTTTCCATTGACTGCAAAAGGAACGAGGGTTTCAAAATGCTGGATGGCAACTGATATGGATATGGCCACTGTACCTTGAGCTGAGAAACTATTGCTGTTGCCATGATTAAGTTATATATCTGCAGCAGGTGCCTTGAATAGAGCCTCTGAGTCAAATCTTCCCATTCCTTTGACTATTTGTCATCTTTTTTTCTGATTACCTTGGTTCTTACACAAACTGTAATAAGTGCGCTTGCCACCATAGTGTCTTGGTATGCATACACCAAATTGTGGCAAATTTGCCTGCTCTGAAATTTGCCTTTACTGAACAGTGGCTAAACTTTCTTCTTTCTTAGATGGACGTATTTTTCCGTGGCCTCTTTAAAAACGAATTCAGCGGGTTTTTTGCCGATTATTTTCGAGAACCTTCAAAAAGCCCTGTACTTGAAAGACTAAAAACCTACTTTCATGACACCCTAAAGGACTAGAACAGTCCTTTTAAATGCATCTTCTGTTTGCATTCAGAAATGAAAATTACTTTTCAATGTAAAAAAAAAAAAACCCACACCCAGAACTTTGACTAATACGCTAAGAAAAAACCCAAATCCTTTATTCCTTTTGCTTTTTCTGCCCCATTCTCACATTGCTTGAGAGTACTGTTAGTTCAGGTGCTTTCAGTGCATTTACTTCCTGAGAACGTCAGCACCTCTGTCTGAATACACACGCTATCAAACGCAAACTCCCCCGGGGATATGTGCTCACAGCTTAGTTTTGATTCTTTGTAAGTTAAAGCACAAGCCTCCATCTCTATTCATTTGCTTTCCCCTTCCTTCATCTCTCCTTGCCTTTTAAATAAAACACAAGAGAATAGTCCCAAAGGAGCAGTGGGTGAACGAGCAGCATTGAAATAGAGTCATTTCTGTCTCTGACGATACGGCATGGACTTTTCCTCCCATTAGACAGAGAAGCTGGCAGAGCATTGGTGACTGACAGGATGCTCTTTCCATTTGTTAAGCGTGAGACATCTTTCTCCGCTACAGGGTGGGGTCACATTGCTGGAGCAATAGGACACAATTGCATGCAAATGCCTTTTCTTCCATCCCCCTACCTAAACTGCAGCTGGATTTGGAGTTCCTCAGGCTCTTCTTAGGCTATGAGTCAGTCTTAGCCTTCCTAGAGCTGCCAGTTTTTTCCACTGACTCACCCCAAAGCTCTCAAAACCACAATTATTTAGCCCTGCAAGTGTTCGGGACACTCTCTCAGTTTTAGGACTGCTTCTCAAGAACCAGTCAAGCAACCTGGTTGTGAATCCTGCATTGAGCCTCCTGGCACATCTTCCAGAGGAGAGACCCCAGCTAAGCCAAGAAAAACAGAGCTGAGACATTAGAGTAGAATGACTACTGAGGTAGGACAGGCTGGTGAGGAAGAAGGAGTGAAGGTCATGCACCCGCTGAACAGCCTGCATGAGTCAAGAGAAGATCTTGCACTGATGACAGCAGACTGAGTTTCCTTTTCCTGGGATGATGGATGAGGAGAAATAACAAGCCACGCCAACAGTAACCATGAATAACAATTACCATAGCAGCCTTCAGCACAAAAAAGCCTACAGATAAGCATGACAGACTCTTATCTGTGTAGAGACTATTTCTCTGACCATGCAGGAGTACACATACTGGGGAACAACACATAGCTCTGCTGCACCCTAGTTCAAGTTCAAGCACTATCCATTAAAAACTAAGACAAATTCTTCTCGTGCAGGCAAAGTGTAGCCACCCATATCGCCCCTCTGTCTACTTAAGTGTTTTGGATCCTTCTATCTGGAGGGCAATCCGGAGAAGTGAGTCCTTGCCCTTGGTTTGCTGCTTAGCAAAGCATCAGGATGGAATGCAAAGTGCCACTTGGAGATATGACAAAGGCCAACAGTATAGTTCCTTAAACATAGGGAGTGGGTTACTCAAAAGGGTAAGCCAGATTAGGTAGTGGTCCTTTGCTTCGGCAGAAAGTGCACTGCAGTGAAAAGAGTAGAGGGGAAGTGTACAGGATATTTCTGCAGGAATGATCGGGTTGTTTGGAGTGAAAAACCAGAGCACTCTCAACTAAATCAGAAATATTTCAGATCTGAAGTGTTCCTAAGGGATGTAGCTCGTTTGACTTCCATTCCCATTCTCCTCTCTGAACTGAGGTTCCGTCTGGGTACTGCCTCTCCGAGGGTGAGTTGGTGAGGCGTACTGTGAGAGAGGCTGCCTGAGGGGAGAACTCAGCCAATAGCCTATAGCAGCCTATAGTGTCCCGGGAGCAGAGGACATCTAAATCACACTGCCTGTGAGCACCGTGGTGACCTCTGACTCCTCTGAAACTCAGTTTTTCAGCTGAAGTCCCTTGGGTTTGATACATTCAATTTCTCAACAAAGGAAAGATGGCATTTTGGGGAAAAAGCAAATGCTTTTGGCCAGAATGTCAACAAAAATCTCCATAGATTGAAAGCAACTGAGATGAAAGAAATTCTGCCTTCCCCAGCTGCCACCACAGAATATAAGGAATGCAGTAGTAAGTCAGTCCAGTGGTCTGTCTCACCCAGTATGCTGTCTGACGGTGGCAGTAGGAGGTCCAATATTTAGAGAAAGCACGTGAACCTGCCACTGTCTGAGGTGGCACAGAGTCATACCAGGAATATTCGTGGTTCGAATAAGAGCCAAGGCCAGTTGGAAAGGAAAGGGAAAACTGGAGAGGACGGGACAGAAAATAAAAACTATTTGATACTGTTTGAGACAGCCACAAACTGCCATCCCTGTCACTGGTGCATTCCTCAGTGCAAAGCCAACCTACAAATAGCAATGCTGCCATGATGCTACCAGTAAGGGAAACTTGGGGTGGGATAAAACCTTCTGTAGAATTTATAGATCTGTTTTTGACTGAGCTGAGGCCCTGACTGCATCTTAGCCCTGCTACAACTGCACACCTTGTCATTGTGTGCGATGTGAGCATGAGTCCTCATTGTGCCCAGGGTCATTTAGCAGGATACAAAGATGTGAAGATCTCTGTGATACTCTGGTGGCATGGTGACTTCGGACCCATCACATTGTTACTAGAAAGCTCAAGACAACTTTAAAGAACTACAGGGAAGGATCTTTTTGCTTTCACCCTTTGCTCTGTTTCTTGCTTCAGATCCAGCTGAATCCAGAGTCCTTGCTGACTCCAGACTGTACGGCAGCATTGCTGTTGACAACCTGGTTTTGACAGACCGGCCTGACTCAATTTACAAGTCAGATGCTTTTTATAGACATGTGGATGAGTAGGCTGGTGCCTCTGGAAAGAGATTTCACACGTGTGGGAAAAGGGTTGGGCAGGAGGTGTGTGTGGGCACACAGAGACCTTTGGAGCCTCTGGTTTATGGTAGTGAGAAGATTTTGTGCATGCATGGGTGGGGGCCATGGTGACCACATGGGGTACAGCAAGGCTGTAAAAGTAGCAGATGAATGTCAACCAAAAGGAAAGTGTAGAGCAGCCTGAGGAGCTACAACTGAAAATAAACTTAAGTGAATGGAAGATTTTGTCTGGTTCTTGGGAAGCGTTTCCTGGTGGTATGGTCTCCAAGGGATCAGGGGAAATTGCCTTCCCAGGGGAATTGCCTTCCCAGCATGTGAATCATTTATTGTGGGACCAGACAAAGTCCTCAAGAATCCACCCTCAGTAACGAACCTCCACTTGCTGAGATATGCAAGGGGGAGTCACAAAAGATGACACACAAGGGTTCTCCAGCTCTCATGCTTGTGATTCATACGAGAGTGGGGAAATATTAGAGCTCCTAAAGCAGACAGTGAGAAATAGGCATTTTCTCCAGAAGAAACCACCCTCGAGCACACAGCCATGTGAGCGCTCAACATCAACAGAAACTTCAAAGCTTGCTTGGTAGTAGGAAGGGGAAGAGACAGCTGCCTGGGGCCTGGCCAGCAGCCAGCAGCCACTGCTGGAGGAAAACATTGTCAGTCCTCACACTAGACACGCCAGGGAAGGGCTGGGACTGATGGGCAGCGAGTAAGAGGGAGGGGTGGGGAAAGGGACCTCAGAGCTAATGGAAGCACAGAAGTGTTCCTCTGCACCTTTGGAGGTGCGATGGGAAGCCCCCTCACCCCTTAGCACATTGGATGGTCCCTGGGTGGGTTAATTAGACAGGGGAGTTGCTGGGACTTGCAGAGGTTCAGACAAGATGCCGAGATATGCAAGAAACATTTGTGGGAGGACTGACGGTCTGGGCGATGACGTGGTGTGTGTAGGGGTGTGCATCTGCAGCTCTGCGCGGCTCCCTCTGTGAATGGGAGTGTGCATCTGTGGTTTCCCTGTGAGCAGAGCTGAACCGTGTGTGTATGTCTGTCTGCGTGCGTGCTCATGCGTGGCTTCCTTATGGGTGCGCGTATCTGTCTGTGCGACTTTGACACTGACAGTGCCCACGTGGGAGAAACCATCTGACAGCTCTGGTAGAAAAGTTCAGGTTACAGTGTGGTGTTAGCAAAAGTGCATAGATCATTTCTGGTGGGACTTCCTGCTTTTCCTCCTTGCAACAGCCTTTAGATAGAGGTGGAAAGTCCATGGAGCCCACGTCAGCTGTGCTTTTGGCTGCATTTTTAAATTAAAACTGCAATTCTCTGATTTACATAGACAGTTTCATAAAGATCTTCCCTTTTTTTTTCAAGGGAGGGTAACTCTGAAAAAGAAGTGGCTTTTATCAGATAGCGTCCCTCTCTCTCAAGACTACAAAACCTCTGAACATGCCAGTACAGCCTATGAGACACTGAGGTCAATGCGACTTAGGCATCTAAAGAGCCTGAGCTTCTGGGTCAGCCTGCTTCCAGGGTGTCCTTTTTCCTGCAAGCCAGCTTGGAAAAGACTGTGCAGGATTAAAATGCAAAATTGTGTGATAGCTCCTTCTTTCAACCCACAGTGCACGAGTGATGGACTGGGGGAAACAGGAGCGTGAGTATAAAGCAGAAGCAAGAGGATGCTCTGCAGCCTGGAGTTGGCCAGTGCTCTGTGCGGGATGGGGTAAAGCTGGTCGTGAGGTAAAATGCCCCATCTGGCTTCAAGAGGGCTTCTTACACCTGTGATTAGTATGGGCTGGCAGAATGGTATAAGGGTCATTCTAGCTCATGTTACATGTGGAAATAGCTTTCCATGAGGCATCAGGAACTCCCCTTGTCAGGGCACACCATGCTGGCCTGGCTACAGCCGCCGGAGGCCAGCTAGCAAGCATTTTGGCTCAGCTGCCTGAGCTGGCATGACCAGTGGCTGTGCCAGTCTCGGAGCCCAGCTTTCCTTCAGCAGTGGTCCACGTTCCTGGAGCTGGTCTTTAGCAACCCCCTGACCAGCCTGCTCCCAGCTTTGAGCATTTTGCAGCTCTCCCCTCTAGCTCCCATGGCTCTCACTGTCCTTTCCAGAGGCTTGCTGGGGCCCGTAGGGGAGATGTCTCTCAGGAATGAGAAGAATGTGGATGCTGGACCCAGTTGTGGCAGCTGCTTTCACAACTCCCCTCCTTGAGCAGACTCTGCCCTCTGAGGGCAAAAGGACAGCAAAGGCCCTCGCCCCGGATTTCCTCTAATCCAAACGTATTGCCAGGTGGCCCCACATTGCAAGAGTTAAGCCTTTGGCATAAGTCACTGCTTACCTGCTGTCAGCCACTCCAATGCTCATAGTTCACTGCATTTCTCTGTATGGCTGGGGATGACCTAGCCCAGGACCTGTCCTTGGGCTCTCACCGCGGGTATCTCCCCATGCCTGTGGTACAGACTGGTTTTCATAGGGGAAAGGGGATAGATCTTAATTATGAGCTTGGCAAACCGGTCACAAATTTTGGAGCTGAGTTGTCCTAACCCATCCCTCCCTACCATGACAAAGCATGGGCTACATTTGGTCTTACTCAGAGAGCAGCTTCCATGTACTCTCTGCCCTGCTGCAAACAGTTCAGGAGGAGGAGGGTGCGTGGAGCTGCAAATTTGACCAGGATTTTCTTTGTTCATTGTGCAACTGTTCTAACTCAGGAGGTACTTTCCAAAACTCTCCCAGCGGGGTTTGAAGAAATCATGCTCCAGATTGCAGCCCCCAGATGTGCTGCTCTGCTGCCCTCCCTGCAGTGTAACAGCAGAAAGCAGTTTAAGAAAGGAGGCATTCTAAATTTCCCTCTGGGCAGTTGATATGGGGAACTGCTGCTGGACCCAGTGTCATACTGTGTGACTGATGATGACTGAGTGTGGACTGGCTCTGACAGATGATCTGTATAGTCAGATTTGAGCCGGTGCTTAGCATGTTTATTCAGGGCCAATATTACAGCACCGTGGCTACCAGTTAGTTACCAGTCCTGGCAGAGGCTGTCAAAAGAGCAGGGCCATGGAAAAGAGCCTCCTTGTCTGTGCATGCTGCTTTGCCTCAGCAGAAAAGACCCATGAAGTATTAAGCATCCACCTTCAGGTGGGGAGATAGGAAATCCCCTTCCTCGCCCTCCCTTTTGAGGGTGTAAAAGAGCACCTCTGGGTCTCTTACTTCTCCCTGCCTTGAAGGAAGGGTAAAGAAATCTCATCTTTTAGTCCTTTTTCATTACTTTTTTTCCAGGAGAACAGGAGGAAGGAAAAAAATTAGGAGTGCCACCCCTGCAGCCTGCCCTGTGTTGTGTTGGGTGACAGTGCTGTCACCTCCCTATTGACGGGTACAGGCATAGGAACCCATTAAGATCAAAGGGGTGTAGTCATGCTATTTCTTGCCTTGTGGGGCACTTGAGTATCCGAGGGCAAATCCCAGCCCGACATCAAGTGCCTCCCCCTTCGCCATCAGGTGTAGCACTCAGTGGAGAGCCCCCATCCAGCAGCCAAAGGGAACTGGGGGGGTGAGCAAGCGGAAACGTGCCAGTGTCACAGCTGCTGCGTGGGGTTGATGGGGCCTGTGAAGCCCTGTGGAGTGGGCAGGGCTCTGGAAGCAGGCTGTACCCTGCCACCCCTGCCGCTTTTGCTCTGAGGAAACTCAAGCAGGCACAGGCTGAGTGCCATGTGCCAGCCTTGCAGCTGGGAGGATGATGAATAGAGAGAAGGATTTGTGCTTGCAGCAAATCTCCCCCGTCTCTTTATAAACAAGGCCCTGAGGTGGGTCTTTTATCAAAAAAAAACCACCGGCTATTATCAGCAGATCTCCCAGAACTGTTTCAAAATACAATCTCTGCTCCACCCCAGGCCACCAAACAGTAATTCCTGCATGCGCTTGCATTGCTCGCACACTGCAAAATTCAAAGACCACCGGCTAGGCCAGCAGGGCCGGTTTTCCAAGCCCAGGGCTCTCTGTCCTCAGCAGGGTACTGGGAAGCACTAGCAACCCTGCAGCTCTGAGGCACCCACTCCAAAACTGGGTGTTTCTCCGCAAGATGCCAAGTCCATCCTCCATTAATGTGTTCTTGGGTGTGGCTCGAGTCCATCTCTCTCAGATGTCTGCCTCGGGATGGCACGTGCCTGGTGGGGATGCCCAGCTCTCACACGAGAGTAGCCTGGATGAATGGCTCGGACTGTGTGCCACGTGTTTGAGTGGTTAGTCACAGCTGGGGGGGGCTTCCGCGGGAGCCTGCTGGGAGGAACTCCTTAGGTGGGTGTGCAGGGCTTCCCATGAACGAGCTGCATTTCAGGGTGTGCTTACAGGCACTGCAGTGTTAGTGATAGTAAGATACCTCAGTTTTGATCCTTTTCCTATGCTGATCCTCAAGGGAGCAAATAGAAATAGGCTGCCTTTAAGCCCGCCCTCTCTCAGTGCACACGGTCCCCAGGTTTGGCAGCTGTGTGAGGTGGGCTGGGTGGAGGCATTCGGCTGACTTAAACCCCTGTTATCATAGGAACAATAGCTAATGGGCTCCAAGTTTTTACACTCTTCATGCCCAGCTCCCTCTTGTGTGTTTGCTCAGAAAAGAATCCCACTCTGTCCAGAAATGTCAAGTGGGCAATTCCTGGGCAAAGCTGCTCTCAGAGGTGCCTTGAGGAATTCAAAGCTTTTGAGTGAAACTTGCTCTGTGGCCACAGCATTATGGGTTTTTTTGCAAGCCGATTTCATTGTTAATCGTGGTAAAGGACAACTTCCAAAACCACTTTCTACCCAGACTGATTGCTGACTGCCCTGGAAACACTGGCTGCCTCAGTCAGCTTCCCTACCACTCAAACACATCTATTTCTCAGGCAGGAGACACCCCTGCATGACCGAGCCACAAGCAATGGGGCTAGAGGGGACGTCGAAATTCACAAAATCCATCCTTCTGCCACAAGGTTAAGGTCAGCTCAGCTTCTTGGCCATTCGTATAGTAACTGTCCACAGCACCAGCCTGAGCCCCAGCCATTCCCAGGAGGACTGGGCTAAATACTGTTGCAGTCTCTTTCAGACCCATGAAACTGTGCAGGGGCGGGCTGGGTTCCTGCAACAGGAACCAAAGCCCAGTGCCAACAAACTGGCTCTGCTGCGCTCCCTTTCTCAGACCTCAAAAATAGTTCAGGGATTTGACCGCAGAATACAAACCATAGCAGACAGATGAAGTGAGAGAACTGGTGAAGAAGGGGAGGGACGGAAGAGGAGGTTGTGTGGAAAAAGGCAGGTGAATAGGGAAAATTGCCAGTCTGCAATCCTACACTTCCCATCAGCACCTCCCCCCACCACACCCCATCATGCAGCCCACGGTGCTCTTAGCAATTCCACCCGCTCCCTCACTTCGCCTCTCAGTACTCCCCACTCCAGGATCTGTGCTGCTAAGTAAGACATAGCATGCATTTCTACCCATTGCGTGGCTTTGCTTGAGAACTGGGGCTCGGCTTCAGCCTCAGGAGCCGCGACCCCAACAGAGAAAGAGAGCTCCTCCCCATTGTACCCCAAAGCCTGCACCTTTAGGGCCTCTCAGACTTCACTTGGAATGATCATTGTTGTTTTAAATTAAAGCTTGGCAAACTACCGACGGAGGGGAGAGAGACAAGCAGAAAAATGCAAGCGAGAGCCAGAAACGCTGAACCAGCAGCCCTGATTTCAAGCAGGCGTTTTCCCAGATTTGTAAACAATGCCACTCCAAAAACGCACGGCAGCTCCTATGCCGGGGCTGGCCCAGGTTGGGTGCCCCGTGCCTGTGCCCTGGCTGCACATGCCCTGGAGGCGAGAATAGCATTGCTGCTGCCAGCGCTCTACGGTTGCAACCAGGGCGCCTTGCAGTGTAGCTTTGCCCCGTAACGCAGCTGGATTTCAAAGCAAAAGCTGAAAGGTTAAGGCGCGTCCTGTAGCCAGCTCATGTGCCAAGTTGAAGAGAAGTGGCAGAGCAGAGGAGAAAAGCAGGCTGGAGCTGCTGGGTGAAGGGAGCAGTCGCCAGTGAGGGAGAAAAGTTGCTGAGGATTTTCGAGAGCAGCTCTTACCGTATGGGCTGGGGCCAGTCCTGGCACCTGTGGGAGCAGGAGCGTGCTGGGCTGCGGTGCTGATGTCCTGGAGTGCGGAGCTGTAGTGAAGGGGAGTGACCTGGTGGTGGTTTAAGTTTCCTCCGGTGGTGCAGGAGGGTGGTGTCTTTCCACACTGTTTTAAAGGAGTTACTATGAATCAGTCTGCCTTTAAAGAGAGGGAGAAGGGAAAAAAAAAAAAAAAAATTAATGAGCTACGCCCTGCTTTGTTGGCAGGGAGTCAAGAGTCGCTGGGAGGAAACCAGCGATTCAAAGAAATCTGTGCAGGGCTGCGTCTGACTCAGTGTGCAGCACAGAGACCGCAGCCTGGAAAAACGACTGACGCTGATCCAGCTGAGTAATAGAGGCCCACAACAGCATCTGTTTATAAAACTAAACTTCTGGTTGTCATAAAAAAATTGTATAGTTACAAATGTGGCAACGGGACTTCAACAATACAATCACTCAAACAAACAAACAGCCGGTTGGCAGGGGGCATCGTGAGGCTGGGTGAGTCACCGCATCCCCTCCCCGTGCCGCACGGAGAGACGTCGCCGAAGTTGACGGAGCAGGGGAATGCAAATCGGACCTGTGGGGTTGGCATGGACAAGACTTTTGGGAATATACCAAGGAGCAGAAATGCTCAAAATGCAGCTCTGGCCTGGTGGTGACTCTGGAACAAGTTGGCCAGATGGTGGTGGTTTGCTTCCACAGAGAGAGAGCAGGCAAGGAAGATGAAATAAGGAGTTGTTGATTCACAGTTTTCTGAGGTCAGCATTTCTTGTCATCTTAAAGCCCTCTAAAAATAGATCCTTTACATTTGCAGAGAATTGACTGGTGTAGTTTTCTCATGGATGCTATAGGCAAGATTGAGTGGGGATGTGTTTGAGATGTGGGTGAAGGGGGAAGAAGTTTGTCAGAAAGCATCTGGGTTAAAATGTGATTCATATTGTGATAGAGTTGGTGATCTGCTATTGCAAGGAATCAAGCCTGCCTTTGCAGAGGCCCAGAAAGAGATAAGCAGATACTGATAAAATACCTGGCAAAGGCCTTTCCCACTTTAATGAGGAGGACACTGCATTGCCTTTATTTGAAAGACAAAGCTGGTGCTCTTTGAAGTCTACACAGATTAAAAGACCTTGCTATTTTTCAGATTATTCCTTCTCTCTGGTGTTATTGATAAGTGTCTGGTCTAATTTTAGACTATAGCAACCTGCTTAAAAACAGAGCTACGGGTAAAACAGCAGCAAAGATGACACATATGGTGGGCAAAGGCATGGTGCCCAGACAATCCCATGAGAATAAGCCTAACTGTGTTTAATACCTATGGGTTAGAACGTGCTTCTTGGTGATACACATGAATATGATATCCAGGGAAAGGAAAATCTATTTGCTTGCCCTGCAGAAGGAGTTGGCATTTGCATTGAGCTGCACTGTCCATTTGTCCTTCCCTGTTCCCCCAGTAGGGTTTATTGGAATGAGGGATGCTCAGCTCCACACAAAATGCTGGAGTGCACAGTCCCAAAGCAGACTTTGTGGACCAGAGTTCAGCTGTGGTGGAGCATCCTCTGCCCCAGACCTGTTCACAAGTGACTACCCACCTGCCAGAGGTCAGCTGCCTCACGCTTGCAGAATTGCTTATCTGAGACCCAGCAGCCAAAACACCTGCATCTAAAACACACTCACATGGGGCAACAACAATGGAGCCCTCTAAGAAGTTGGGTATGAAGTGACCTGTGATTGGCAAAGCATTATTTATCCAGAGAGAGCAAACTCGTTTTGTACAAATCGCTCTCTGGCCTGGGAGGCCGTGTCAGGCAATGGCCAACATCAGATGTTTCACAGGGAGGCAGCGGGGTTCTGCAGCGTCAGCGGCAGCTTGCCCACAGGAGCGTTGCTTCCTAGCTCTCCGTCTGGAAATGTTGCTGCCCAGCCAGCAGAGTAAAGAAAAGTAACCAGACAGGCCACATAGGCTGTGACTGTGGCCCTGGAGGAGCACTGGTACCCTGCCAGCAACTGGCTTCATCCCTGTTGCTATACCCGTCAAGCCGGGTGCGAGACGGGGTAACAGTGAGTGTCAAGCGAACAAAGGTGCGGATCGCTGCTCCTGTTTGGGAGCAATGCTGCATGTGGGCAAGATGATGGTTTCAGCAAGTGAGGGTACCCCCCTAACGTCAGGGTATGATGAGGGAAGAGCTCAGCTTCCACTGAGCAGATTGGCAGCTCTTTGGGATAT
Source organism: Fulmarus glacialis (assembly GCF_000690835.1). Lineage (NCBI taxonomy): Eukaryota > Metazoa > Chordata > Aves > Procellariiformes > Procellariidae > Fulmarus > Fulmarus glacialis. The sequence continues at coordinate 19,541 of NW_009192224.1, read as the reverse complement.
TTGCACCTTGCATCTGAACATGGAGACAGGGTAGAAGTGAGAGAGCTTCCTACCAAAAGGTAGGAGAATATTTCAAGTTAATAATATTTGTTGTGTTTTCTATGTAGCTGTTTGTCTGTGGATGAAGCATCAGCTCAATAAGCCTTTATGTGTGTGTGACATGGAACCAGCCCTATCCACCCATCTAGAGAAGAGGCTGGTCTTTCCGTGTGCTTCTGGCAACTTCTCCCTTCAGGGTGTGTGGTTTTCACAAGGCAGGTTGCAATAGAAAACCCGTGACGTGAAAAGTCTCATCATGGGATCAAAAATCTAAAGCATGCTGCCAGTTTGACACACTAAGGTTGAGTTGCCTAAGATCCCCACATCATAATCCATGGTGTCCCTTGACCTAAGCATCACTCATTTCACAGGCTTTTCTGAATGCCTACAGCCAACTAATAGGAGGTAGTCAGGTCAAAGCCATGAGAATTTAAGCTGTGGGAATCTGGATTGGCATTTCCACAGGCAATGAGAGGGTGAAGCTTTCCCATGTGTGCCATGCCTTTGCTGAAGCTCTTCCCAAACAAGCAGCTTGCAGCTGCTGTATGTCTGCTTGTTTTGCCATGCCCCACACATTTGCAGACATGTGTATGAACAGCTTAATGTTTGTCTTATCTAATGTCCTTGGTGTAACAAGATGACCATCCACAGTGACATTAGATAAGACAAACATTAAGCTTTTGCAAGCCCAGATCAAAGGAGGAATGGACGATGAGGGGTGGGAGATGAAGGGTAGAGTTAGGGGTGGGGAAGGCATGGTCAGGCTCAGCTGGAAGCATCCAGAACAGATAGTTTCTAGAGATGGGGTGCCAGGGGAAATAGGCCATGGTCTCTCTACACTTTCTTCAGACGCCAGAATCTATGCCTGGGAGAGGTCTGTAGCTCAGTTCCCATGGTCTCTGGGATGCTTTCAAGTACAAATTCGACAGGAATTCAACATATACTATTTGGACAGGCTTTTCTGGATAACTATCTGCAAACACACATTGCATATTAAGCCCCCCCAGTCTAAACAGCATGTCTTTCCACCTAAAGACACTTAAACTCTTTATTCTCTCTTATATGTGCTATTTACTCTGTGCAACATCCTGCTGGCTGGTTGCAGGACAAGTGGAAGTGATATGCTCCGTGCTGTTTGCTACTTCTCCGCTTGTCATGACATGGAGAAGGCGGGGCTGAGCCTGAGCTAATGTGTGGGTTTACAAAAATAGAAACCAACAAGTTTCATACTGCTCTGTAGTGGTGTAACTGATGTGTTTGTGTGTGTATCCTGGGGTTATCCATGTGATACAGTAATTTGCAGAGATATTTGATACATCTCAGAGCCATATGATAAACTGCATTTGTCACGCATGACCCTGCAGGGCTTCAAATGGGAGCATTCATCCACTGGAGAGGGCGATGGTTCCCTTATTTATAGCTTCACTCAGTTCTGAGGAAGCAGATTTTGGAAGTCACACCTTTATGGTTTTGGTCATTTCTCTAATATGTGTTGTCATGTTCCTGTCCCCTCAAGGACCACTAGACTTCCAATACTTAGGGAACCTGACTTTACAAGCTCAGTGGTACAAGAAGGGAGTGGATTGCAGTCAACACTGAACAGATGTAACTTTTCCTCTGCACAGTGTGGGGTTTTGGGGTTGGTTTTTTTTTGGTGGCAGGGATAATCTCTAGCCCAAGTATTTTGGTAAACTGTATGAAGAACAAAACCTACAGAAACATCTACATCTGATTTTTCCAAAATCAGTTAGTACTGCCAGACTGACTGACCTTTTGAAAGTGGGTGATAGGTACAGAGTTGAAAATGCCCTGGGTTTATAGTATTTGTGTAGGAATGGTGTGTCACAAAGCTTTAACAGGCAATAATTGCAATAGTTCCCTCCAGGAGTTGAGCATTACACGTGGGGTCTATGCCAGAATGCATTCCCTGCATCACACCTACCACATCTGGGAAGCCCCAAAGCTTTCCTTGTTTCTTAACAGGAATAAAAAATGAATATGGGCATGAGATAAGGAGACCATTCCTACCATAATTTGCATAGTGATTAGAATTTAGTTTTGTCCTACCATGTGAAAAGGACCATATACTTCATTCTTACGTTGGAAAGGGAGATGAGGATGGATTATGATTCCTCTGTGCAGTGGGTGAACTGGCATTTCACACTGTCTTAGAGTACTGACATTCACATTGTGGTCTCTGCAGCACATTTGGAGATTGTGCCAGACTGGGTAAATGGCAATCCATTTGTATCTGGCTGAGGGGTTTGGACTAGTTCTCAGGGCATCAGTTAGCCCAGAAATGCCTTGTCATCCTAGGCTCTGTTGGGTGGGCTGAATGTGATCCTCAGGCTGAGGTTCTGAACACCTGGAAGAGGCAGCATGAACTGGCTGGTGCTAGGAATAGAGACCTGAATCTGGGAAAACATAATTTTCTTCCATACTCTGGAGCAAAAGAAGGTGTGGTGAGATGAGAGCCATCTGAAAGGAGGAGATCTTCCACTGCTTTTATGAGACTGGGGGGACTGCACTCCTCATTTTCTCTTACTTTAACCTCTTCCTTTTTTCTATTGGAAACAGCCCAGCTGAAGCCATTTGCTTGTAATGTGCAAATGGTACCTCTGCCCTGGCAGACCCATCTGAGCTGTTACTTTCCCCAAGAACCTCTCCCATTCCACATCAAAGAGGCAGTGGCTGGTGGTATTTCCCACCTGCACATGAAGGTCTCTCTCATCCATTCTAGCAGCCAATGAGGTTTTTTTTATTGCTTTCTTCTGCTCCTGGCTCATTTCTACCTCTGCCTTCTGTGGCTGCTGTATTGCGCAGTACACGTTACTGATTGCTTCACCAACAGGTCTTACTGTATCAGTGGAGAAAAAAAAATCCTCCAAGCACCAAGAAATGGCATGAGTTGACAGTGCCTTATTGTTCCCCTTTCATTCAGTGCTGACAAAGGGAATTACCTACATGACCATCCTGGACTGCAACTGTGTCACTGGCTGTAGAAACGGACCTTGGCTAAAGGTCCTTGGCTAAAGGCCAAGGCAAGGGCAAGTGCCGTTTGTGCTGCAGTTGAGGTTTGATAATGGGTCATCTTCCTATTTGCCTGCTGCTCCCATGGGCTGTTTGCAGGTGTTATCTCTAAAGGTTTGCTGGACTTTCTTCTTAGAGCAGATGTTGGTGTCCTGAGAAAGTTGTAGGATCTGCCTCTGCAGCCAGAGATAAGGTCTTGGAGGGTGCATGAAAGCTAACTGTACTTGCCTCTCACTCTCTACGATATCTTGCTTTTTTTAATCTCAGGATGCATTTATTTAAGTAACATTGCATTGTCACAGGCTCTACATGTATGCCGGAGCGGAGAGTGCTAGCCTAGAAAGATAAATGGGAGAGACTGCAAGGGATCTAGCATATGAACAAACCAAGCAGACAGATCACTTGCTCAACTCTGCTGAAAGAAAAGCCCAGGGAAGGCTTTGCTAGGGAGGGCAGCGGTACCTGTACTTGTCTCCCAGTGAGGGGAAGGGTTGGTGGGAGAGGAAAAGCACCAAGCTCAGTGCATAGTGAGGAGGGAGAAGAAGGAAAAGACGGAAGTGTAGCTGAGATGGAAAGATGGGCTGGGCATTGACAGGCTCAGGGCAGGGCAGAGAGGGCTGAACACCATGGGTGATGCAGCCAGTAAAGAAAGCGCCTCCGAGGTCCAAGTCCCTGAGCAAAGTGCAGAGGGCTGGCAGGAGACTGGGAAGTCCTCTCCCTCCTGTTGCTGTTGCATGACAGAAGGGACGGGAGGATCTCTAGGTTTGCTCGTTCATTTCCTGACAAAAAGGGAAACAATTCCTGTGACTGCAGAGGCATGGTTCCCTTCTGAAAGAGGAAACATCTACACGTGTCACGCTTTGGGCCAGCTTCTGAGTCTATTTGCAGCAGCGCAGAACTGGAACAACTTGCATCGACTTCATGGCAGCCTTTCTGATTTTGAATCAGGGATTGAAGTAGTGCCACCATGTCAAGAAACTGGTGGTAAAGAGAGATTTTGTGAGGGGGAAAGCCTCTCACGTCGGCACAAAGACTGAGCATTGAACTAAGCTCTCTCTCCTTCCTTGCTACCTGTTCCTCGGCTTCAATTGATCTTTTGAGAGGAAACATAAATTGTGCTTTTCTTCCCCTTGTACACACACACTCCCTTTCTGTGCCTTATGCATTCACAAACACAAAAATTTTCATGACTCCATTTCTTCTCCTTTTGTAATGTACAGTCACCACTTTCGTGGCTCCCTTGTGTTTGAGGCAGGATATGGGCAGGAAATAATAACACAAGATTCAAACTGGAAAAATGCAAACCTATTATCTGGGGAAAAATAAACCCAAAGTTAGCTATTCAGAGGGCGGGAGCCTTTGGAACTTGCAAGAGAAATAAAGCTGGAAGGAACTTAACAGGGACAGCAGACAGAGAGCTGGAGAAGAGCTTGCAACGTGATATAGCACTTAGCGGGGGAGAAGGCAGCCAATGTCATTTACAGCTTTTCAGATGCTGATGTCCCTCTTGCATCCACAAATTTCAGAGCCATGTTTCACCCCTGGAGAGGCCCTATCAGTGGTAATGACAGCGAAAGCTGAAGGTTCTCATTGCTGAGAGGATTTGCCTCAAATCCTATGGTAGGGGATCGCTCTAGTGTAGTCCCAGCAGTACTGTGGGACTGAGGAATTGCCTGGCTGGTCTGCGGTACCTTCATACTAGTCAAAGTCAGAGGCATCACATCCCTGTGCAGCTCCATGCTAGGAGCATGGGGGAAGACATGAGCTAGACAAGGGGGAGGAGAAAGGGAGCATTCATCACATTGCCTGTCTCCGATTAGATAGCACAGAGAAGTAAAAGCCTGGGCTTTTTGACTTCAGGTGTGCTTAGGAAGGGTGATGCTTTGTGGGTGTGGAATGAAAATCAGCAAACTGTCTCAATGGCACAAAATGATTGCTTGAATTTGATAGGTATGTCTGGGCACCACCATTCCTGTGAGATACATGATCAACGAGATAAAAAATGAGAATGAATTAATTGAAGCAAAGGACATGGCAGACTGGTAAGGAGTGCTCCCAGGTGAAGAATAAGGACTCTTGGAGCTGGACTGAACAAATGCTGAGGAGGATGTGTTTATTTGAGGGGATTTTTGAACTTTGAACTGAAGCTTAAGCATAACCCCAAAGCTATAGGTACTACCTTGCTGAGAACAAATGTTATGTCTTCTGTGATATGCAAGAGTGTGCATCTACTATGTAATACTGGTCAAAATTGGACTAGAGGGTGAAGCTGAGCAAAACAAGGCACAGGCTGAATAACCTGAAACAATAGCTTTGCAGTGGCCAGGTTTAGTATGAATGATGAGTGTACTGGGTCAGGGTGAAACACAGAGGAGCGAGGGGCACCATCATCTTCATCACTTCCAGAAGAACAGGACAAAAGCTCTTTGAGTGCAGGGTCTGATCCTCTTCACAGTGCTGCTGTGTGTGTGTCGTGGTGAGCAATGTGCAGGCAGGGTGATAGGCCACTTCGACATCCCATTTCTATTATTGTGGCTAAAGAGGCAGTAAGCCATGTGTTAGGAACCCCCATGTGGTACTTGAGATGTAACTCAAGTACCTTATAGGTGGTTATACTCCTTAAACTGGTGATATTTTCCACAGGTGATGGGGAAGGAGGCCATCCTGCCTCACAGACCACTTGCAGAGCAGCTATTCCCAGCAGGCATCACCAGCAGCTCCATCTGGCTGGCTGCGGAGTCCTTTTCTCTGTAAGAAAAGTGGTTAAGGTGGAGGGGAAGGGAGGCACAGATCTCCTTTGACCTCTCCAAGTTTCATGGCGAGGACAGGCTCCGTGTGACTTAGAAGCAGCGGTGCGGCCGGGCAGACCAGCTGTGATCAGGCAATGAACGCTTGTGGGCTGCACTGCTGCTTGAGGAAGTTCCTTGTGCTGTCTCCCATCTGCTTGTTCAAGTACAGTGCTGTCACCTTCATGGCTCAATATAGAGGTGATATCCATGCCGTGGGCCAAAGAGTGGCCATGATGGAGCTCTGAAAGTTAACAGAGACCTCTGCATGGCACAACTACCAAAATAAGTGATTGCAGAGTGAAAGCAGGGCAGAAACAGCAATGAAAAAGGAAGCTGCAAAGTCTTTGGTAGCTGACCTGCACCTCCATCTCTCAGAGGGGTTTTACTGCTGTCACTGCTGTTCTCTTATGGGGGAGCAGGGTGCATTTGAGACATGAATTCCCAGCCTTTCTCTTTGCTAGAAACCGATCCCACCCAATACTTACACAAGCGGCAGCTGCTGGTTGTCCCACTCCCCGCGCCGGCTGGCAGCTGAGTCTGTCCCAGCAGCAGCTGATGCTGCTCACCCACACAGGTCACTGAGTATGCACTGTGTCCCTCCCAAAACTCCTGGAGAGAGTCACCAAGCTGAGAGGCACTGAGTCACAGGAGATCTGTGGGGGTTTCTTCTCCCATGAGAGCTGTCTGAATTCAGGCTGCTGCTCAGCCGGTGCCTTGCTGGGTACCATGTGCTATTTGCAAAGCTGAGTTCTCCATACAAGAAAGGCCAGCTTGTCACTGTAATTTAAAATCCTTTTGCCATCTTGGGAAATGTCAGCAGGCAGAAACGAGTAATGGGAGGGTTTGACCCAGACACAAAGAAGCTGTTGTTTTCTGCCTGTCCTGGCTGTCAGTGGTGTTGGGTTGCTCAGTGCTGCTCAGGAAAGCAGCTCTGGAATTCCTCTGCCTTCCATGAAGGCTGAAGACATGTGAAGTGAAATGCCTCTGCCTGAATAAACACCTGCCAGACTGTCATGGGAAGAGTTGGGATGCTGAAATGCAACAGGGTGAGGACTGGCACCAGGCCCAAACTGGGAGTTGGGGAGAATCCTCTGGCAAAGCCAACATCTTGTTTTTGATTGCTTGGTTTCCACCTGCAGGTGTAATCGATACCCAGGTGGTGGAGTGACTAAACTTGCCCGCTGTTGCTGCTGCTGGGTTTCAGCTGCACCGAGCAGTGGGGAGGAATAGAGGGGAGGGGATGGGTGTGAGAGAAATTCCTCTCTCAAGAACCACAGAAGCATTTTCATGCCTCGGATACTTTCCTATTTGCTTTCCCCCAAGGTGGCCCCTCTCACCTTGGAGACAGCGTGGCACCTGAAACTATGGGCCACATGACCATGAGGTTATTTACAGCTGCAAAGAGGAGCAGATGACACGTTTTGCAGGTCAGAATCCCATCTGGGGGAGTCTGAGGGATGGATGTGGAGGAACTGGGGTGTTTCAGAAGAGGATATCAGGGCGAGAAACCTCTAAGTGATCCTGGCTCAGAGAGCCTGTGGTTTGGCAGGGGAGAGTGGAGGGTGTGCTGTGCCCACACTTGGCCCACTGATCTGTTTTCTGATCCATCCCACTCTTGATGGATGGCTCAAGGAGGATCCTTCTGTGTGCAGGCTTGTTCACAGCTGGTGGAAACTTGCCCAAGGCATCCTTGCCTGCCTTCATCAGCATAGTGAAAGTGAAGGGACACATCAGGAACGATCCAAGTCAAGGGCGGGGAGGAGTTGCAGGGGGGGATGGTGCAGAGCTGCATCCTCCACTGATGTGAAGAGCCCCGACCTTTTCCATGCAGTATCTCTGTTTTTCCTATGCAGCCCTCACATCCCCTGGAACATAGAAACCAGCAAGCATCTGTGTCCAGTTTCTTCCATCCCTGTATTTGCTAGATTTAAGGTCCAGGCCATTAAAGCAATCAGGTCTAGCTATCACAGAGAGTGTCCTCACATACTGCTGTCTGAGCACACTGCATCCGTAAAAGGCTGGTGCCAGGCAGTCCTGTGCGCTGGACTACTCTCAAAGGTGAGCCCTGGCTGTGGAGAGCTCTGGAGATCACAGGTAAGAAAACAAGTGTCAACCTGAGCAATTCAAATGGTCAGTCTTGACAAAGAGCTCATCAGAAGGACCGCACAGGGCTCTGTGCTAACACTAGTGCTATTCAACACACTTGTCATGATCTGGAGAGGAATGTCAACAGCAAGTTAACAGTTTACTTGTGGCCCACAATTATTCTAGAGAGGCAATCTAAAGCTGACTGCAAAGGGTTGCAGAAAATCTCCTGGCACTGAGTAGCTGGGCACTCCCTGGCAGATGAAACTCAGTGGCAGCAAACGCAAGGGAATTCCACGAGGAAGAAAACAGCCTGGCTGTACAGATACACTGAACAGCTCTAAGTCAGCTGCTGCCAGCAGAGAAAGAGATCTTGGATTCATTGCAGGCAGTCTGCTGAAAACACTCTCTCAAGGTTCTGTAGAGGTCAAAAAGCCAAACAGAAATGTTAGGAATGAGTACAGAAGAAACAAAGAACATGATTATTCCTCTGTATACTTCATGGTCTGCTGAAAGTTTGAAAGTTGTGAGTGCTTCTGGTTACTCCTTTGAAGCATAGAGAAACACTAGTAAGAATAGAGAGGACATCAACAGTGATCAGAAGTACGAGATAGTTTCTGGGCAAGCATAGATTGCTAATCTTGGAAAAGAGATGCCTGAAAGGGAATCATAAATGGGATGGAGAATGTCAACAAAGAACTAACATTCACACAGTCCCATATCACAAAAACTAAAGGCACCTGATAAAATGATTGGACAAGTTTAAAACAAACAAGCTATGGACTTTTGCACGTAGGCATCAAGGAATAATGGAACTCATTGCCACAGACTGTTGTGGAAGACGATGCATGAATGGGTTGGGCACATCTATGCAGCATATTTCCTTTGGTGACTGCTGAATGCAGCAGCACAGATGCTACCTTTGCATCAGAAGTGTCCTAAACGGCAGGCTGATGGAAGGTGATGGCACGTAGTTTAGCTTCCTCTGTTTCTTATGCTTCTTTCCTTAATACCTGGAGACTGCTAGAGAAGAGATACTGGTTCTTCAGTCTCAGCTAGTACAGGTCATCTTACCTTTTTAGTAAAACTCTTTTTTTTTTTTTTTTGCTACAGTCACTTCCCAAATCATTATCTGACAGCTGGTGAGATAGTACAGGAGAAGTGGAAAGTGAAGCAATGAGCTGGAGAAAACTGCAAACTTCCAGACAGAGAGCTGACATCTCATGGACATTCCTAATGTTCTATGCTAGGCCACGTCATAAACCAGAAATAGGGACTTTTGAGTGCAAGCAAGTAAAGATTGTGGTCATGTTTTTAAAATGAGAAAAGCATTGTTTTCCCTATTAGCTTTGCCAGGGCAGTAGATGTCCTTAGACATTTAGGAGATAGAAGAGAGACATAGTCTTCCCTTGCTGCACAAGCAGTAAATATGCTCTGGCTGTCTGATCCAAACAGTTACACCTGTCCAAGCAGGAAGTGCAAGTTCCGTATCAGCAATGCAATTTGGATTCTGCGTATTTGCAACTGTGAGTAGAACATTTGCAGAAATAACTGAGAGTAAAGTTTGTCCCCAGGGACGCTGGTCTTTCCAGCTTGCACAGATTCATCGCTTGGGGCTGAATTTCAATTGAGGAGAATAATTTTGCATGAATAATCTGGAAGGAGGTATAAACTGTCCACAGACAATCTTTGCAGAGGAAAAGATAACTAGCTACAAGTCCAGGACTGTGGGGTGCTGGCAACAGAAACATGTCGGTTGTGGCTTAGCACAGTTTCAACCAGCAAGCGGTCCTGGCCACAGCCTCTCCGGGGGTGTTTCACAATGTAAGATCCTGTCACGGCTCTGGGAGGGGGAGAATATACTTTCTGCAAACAAAACTACCTTTTGGTTTATTCGGCCTTTCTAATTCAAATGCCTTGATTGCTGATGTCTGCCATGTCTTAATGACCAACCTCTACTCAGAGACTACAGCTTTTAAGATGATACGTGTCCCGAACTGCTTCAGCTGTGGTTCTGCTTTTTTTCGCTGTTTTGTTCTGCCCAGTTTCTGACTCCACCTTCTCTGCCTGCCCACCCTCCTCAGTAGACAATGTTTTTCCATTTAATTTTATGAGACAAACGTAAGGCATTCTCACCCCCTCCCCCAGGCCTGGAGAAGAAAAGCCCACATCTGGAGGCCATTCACAGCTTTTTTTTCCTGGCTTTGAAATCCAACCCTTGTAACCTTCTGTCTAGATACTCTGTGCCGGCATGGCAGAAAGGGGCTTTGTGAGGGGAGTCTGTGAAGAAGCCTGTGACCCCTACATCCTTTTGCAAGTGCCAGACTTCAACAATACAGACTTTCTTCCCCGCAAGGCAATTGTTATTTGGGTTTAGGGCTTCCTGGCTTTGAGGGCTCCAAAAACCCACTTTAAGAGCCATTAAAAAAGGGGACTTTATTCTTCTGTGGTGTTAAACATACACAGCAACAGTTAAATGAAGCTGTCTGAAGCATTGTGTAGGTTCCACAACTGATTTTGTCCGAACAGTCCAGCTGGTGGCCTGTGGGCTGCATTTTGTATGTAGAGCAGTTCACCCAGGCTCCTAGTGACTTTTCTACCACCGAAGAATAAAACTTTAAGTCTCTTGCATCCTCCCCCCCCACTTAGAGTAAATTGCTGTTATCTGACCCCTGCTTGCCAGGAGGGTGGATAATTTGTAATTCCATTTTAAATACCTTGGAGCAGAGACTTACTTGTTATCTCTGCATTTGCTTAGCCTGTATATGCTTTCATCTGTGACTGCATTACTGAGTGCTTTACAATGCTAGCAACCACACTCATCATTGGCGTAAATGCCCCTGTCATGACTAATAGGACAAAGATCATTGAGCTCCTGGTCTGGTATTTAAGGCCTGGCACAGAGGAAGCAGGTGTGTCTTTTCCTTAAAAAAAAAAATATTGAGGGGGGTGTCCTGTTTTTTTCCCAATGGGATTCTGTCTGCTTTTATGTTCTGATAATGGCCAGCAGCTCCCTGCACCCCATAACACGTCCCTTTGTCCCTTTCCTGGGGGAGCTCACTGTTCTGGCTGTGCAATAGCCTCCGGTGTTTCACACTGTATTGGGACTCTGGGACCCAAATGGGTCCAGCTACCTTAACTTCTGGCGTCACACAAAGGTATTGTTGAGCTCATATTGTATGCCTGCTTGCCTGGAAACATCCGCCTGGATGTTCCTTCTTGTATTGCAAATCTGAGCAGACTAGAAAGGCTATGTTCTTCTACGTTAGTATAATTTGGGAACTGTTCATGGTTGGTTGTTGAATTTTTACTCTTAAAGTAAGTAAGTGAGCCTTATTTTGAGAAGAATAGATGTATGTGTATGTACATGCACTCAAGATGTGGAGGAACATATTATAAAAGAGCTGTATCAATTTTCCAGTTCTCAGCCACTGAGAGATTAAAGGCATCCATTCACCTTTTTAAAAGTTAACTATTGCAGGATATGATTTATGCTGTCCTGTTTCACTTCATACAGGAACTATTCAGCTCGTGCACCTTAGCTGAGAGGATAGTAATAAATCGCTGAACAAGAGTGACTTAAACCATGACACATTTTATAGGGACTTGTCTGACTCAATTTAGATTTCTAGGCTGTCCTATATAATGTAATGTAATATAATGGTCTGCACGTATCTGGGCCATATTCAGCCTACATGCTACCTCAGTTTGACTCACATTTTGTGACTATTTCCCTGAGAAGACTGCTGAGGGAACAAGGGGTTGATAGCTCTGGGGAATAAGTGACTTGTTTTTTCTTTTATTAAGCTAGAATTGTTCTTTGTGTGATACAATCACCAGAACATCTGGAACAGACATGTGTTTTGGGGAATATGACTGCTTGTGCCCAGAGCTACAGTGTCCCTAAGGCTTTATATACCCAAAGGAATACCTTTGTAGCACTAGGATTAAATCTGCACTGGTATGAAAGACAAGCACAATGCTCAGTACTGTTACTGACACCTCATTCTAACAGTTTGAGGAAACAAACCAAACCATATTATTACTAATGATTATGGCTGTTATTTGCTCTATGGCAATGCTGAGAAGATAGGGCCTCAACATGCTAGGTGCTGGTCAGAAATATAATAAGCCACCACTCTCCTTAGAGGTAAATGTGATGCTGAAATGCAGTAGTGATCACCAGTGTGGCCATCACAGAGATCTGGGTCCCTGTTTTAGAGTGCAAGGGTTGGCCTGGAAGGAAGCCATTTTCTTTTTGTGTGCTCTTCAGTTTAGATATTTTGGGGAATATTTCTAGACATGTGATGCTGACCTTCCCACCTCGGTTATTCCGTTGCTGGTGACCACATGGCTGTCTTCAGGAGCAGTGAGACCTGCCTCTGGAGGCAACCAGTCCTGTCACACCGGGACTGTGGGCTCTTTGCCTGATGTGGGCAGCTGGAGATGGTCACAGCTGCTGCTCCCACGGACTGCTCTGGAATTGTGGTTTCTTATCGCTTCTGAAAATCTGGCTCTTGCTCCCAGCATTGCAAGCGGTGTGCTTCCTTTTGACAGAGGGGGGAACCAGGGCAGGGCAGGGCTGGGACAGGCAGGTCTTCTGAAAAACTGGGCTTGCACACATGGTGATGAAACTTTGTCTTGGAAGAATGGAGGCAGGTGGAATACGCTGCTTAAGGGAGAAGATCCAAAAGAAAATAGCTGGAGTAATGGAAAGAGTTTAAGTGAAAGGAAATTTTCAGTTGAATATCAGGAAATCTTTGCTAGCAACTGACTTTTGTTGGTATGTGGAATAGCTTCCCAAGGGAAACCCAGTAATGGTAGCCTAGCCTATCAGTTCTGGTCTCCAAAACTGGACTGGACACAGGAGAACACATTACAGGACAGAAAATGAACTTGCTTTGGCTGGGTCAAAGACTATGGGTGTAACCCTGCACCATAAAAAACCAACGCAAGTGTTGCCAGTGACCTCGGGGAACAGAGGCTCCTTCTAAACAGTAACCCAGTGCTGATTTTCCATCTCTCTTCTACACTCGAAGGTGTTTCTTGTCAGTACGGTGGTGGTGGCAGAGTCACCAGGATATCCAGAACCATGCCTTTCCATTCAACTCTGCTGCTCATTCCCTTCAGGCATCTGGGAAGGAACGGTTAAAGAGTCTCTGAGATGCACAGAGCATTGGGAGGAGGGAGCCATAGGAATGGGAGAGAGCACATCCATCCTGTGCACTGTGCATGAGGCCTTTAGAGCTGTATTTGTTTGATTAACTGAAACTCACCCCAGCCTCTGATCTGGCAGGGGCAGGGAAAGGGGAAGGAATAGATGCCTTTCTACCAGACTCGGTCTTACTTCACTTGTGTCCTCTGCTCCGCTGGGACTCCTCTGCACAGCAGCCCTTACAGCAGAGGCAGCTGACACTTTTTTTGCTCTCTCGTGCCGATGACTGCTCCCAGTGGAAGTCTCTGTCTCTTGCCAGATGTATCCCAAGGAGCCATCCTCCTAGCGCTCTTTACGGTCCTTCCAGGTGTTCCCCAGTTATGCTAAGGTGTATTAGTGCTGCTGTGCACAGGGCAGCATGAGAAGGGTGGAGGCAAATAGCTGTGGTTTTAAAAGTAAATAATTTCAGCAACAATAACCTCTCCGCCCAGGTAATCACGGTGAACAAACATTCTGCATGTCAAGGGTGTTTCTGGAGATAAGGGTTAGCACAGTAAGTCTCCTGCTTTCTTAGGTTTGTCTAGTGCTCAGCACTTAATGCTACCTAGCTCTCTGCTGAAGGGAAAGCCTTGTCCCTCTAACCAACAGTGCCCCAGTAGAAGTTACCAGTCATTTTTCCAGGGGAAATCTTTGCGCTGACTACAAGCTCCCAGTGTGGCAGGTATGGTGTTTTCCAAGAGGGCTGGATTTAACCCCTAAAATTTTGCCTTTGACTCAGAGAGTGCAGTATTTATCCGGGGGAAGAGAGAAAAGGGGCAGATACAGAGTAAAACTAATTCTGATGGCTGGAAAATTCAGCTTCATAGTTGCGAACTGCACTTGTGCTTGCAAACAGGCTGAGGCTTTTATTTTCCCTTTTTTCTTTTTTAATTACCCATGCAAATACTGCTTTCTGGAGAAAATCTCTGTTTCCTCAGCTACCCAGCCACGGGGAGCTTTACAAAAGAAGTCCTGGAGATTGCTGCTGAAGATTTGGCCTTGTGACCTTCCTGCCATATATTGACAGGTCATTACCATGTTGTGATGATTGCCTAGCAAGGTGGTGACAATTGTGCTGAGGGACAGTGACATCTGTGTCACACCAGAGGGCTGGTGAGGCTGAAACTCTTTAATATTTGTTTTGCAACAGTGCCGTGCTTGCATCAGTGTATCCCCAAGTCATGAGTGCGAGCGTAGTGACAGGGTGACACTGTCTACGTGCTCACCTAACTTCTATCACCGAGTGCCCTGCAGTGGCTCCCTGGTTTGGTGCTGCCAACATCCCTGTGAACAGAAATGACTGAGCCTTGCTGTTCTCATAAAGATGAGAGGTAGAGTGGTGAAGTGGCGTTTCTGTAGACCTTTACAGCTGAGCTTGGAACTGTGTTCAAGAGCAATGCCTTACATACAAACCCATCCTTTCATTTATAGTACAGTTATTTTTGCATTATGACGTAATGGTCAAGACCATGGCATGTAAGGGTCCATGGGCTGTGATGCAAAAGCCTTCTTGTGGATGGCAGGGTTAGAAGCAAAGGTAATCAACACAGCCTCGATTGTATGGCTTGAAAGCTTATCAATGGTTAGACTTCAGAAAGTACCTGCCAGGGGTGGGGCCAGTTATCAGCAAGTGCTTCTGGTGGGGTTCCTATGGAGGTGAAGTTTTAGCCTGATGGTACTGAACTCATTTATCAGAAAAATTTAATTGCTGGCATATTTGCATGTCACACAAATAATAGCGGGGCGGGGGCAACAACAACAAGGGCAGCTCAAATTGCACAGGCAGAGATGGATCTCTTTAGTGCATTTCAACAAAAAAATGCCATGTCTACCTTCTTGTAGAAAAGTGTGTATGTGGGATGTGCCAGGAAGATTGGGAGACAGTATCCCGGAACACAGTGCCATTATAGAGGATATGGGCATCATGGTAAAGAATCTTTAGGCTAAAACCCCCAACAATTTAGAAAAGACATCACTTCTAAATATATAAGGGGAATAGCAAGTGGGACATTTTCATTTTTTCAGTCCCACTAACCTCTGTGTCTAAGCTGAGCAGCAGAAGTGTAACTTGGCATCCTTTAAACTCTTGGTCCCCTGAGAGCTCATGTCAGGGACCAGATTAGTGTATTGTCCAGTTGGCCCACACCTGTAGGATTCCTGACCCTGGAAATGAGGTACACAGGTGAGGACAAGAGGACTTGTGCCTTGTGCTATGCTCATAAGGTGAAGGGAAGCTGGGAAGGATGTGGAGTACAGGCATGGCTGGTGAGATCATACTGGAGTACTATCTTCTGTTTTCCTCTTTGTATTTCTCAAAGGATGCTGAAAACTGGAAAGGACTCAAAATGTAGTTTATATAAGAGAAAGTTAAAAATTGACTTAATCACAGTCTACAAATACTTCACTTGGGAGAGAGATTTCTAATAGTAAACAATGCTGGCAGAAAAGGTCTTATAGAAATCTAGGTTACACCTACACTAGTAAATAAAGCGATCCAGGGCCAGTTCTCTGAACCCGAGGGCAAGTGGCACAGCATCCCTCTGAATAAAATTTCTTCTCCCCCAAAGAAGGTAGCTTTGCCCAAATCACCTGTTGGGAATGATGCCCTGACCTGTGGTATCAGACTCAGCCCTGCTCTTGTTAGGAGAGTACTAGTTGCCACAAGCCAAAACTTGCCACGAAGCAACTGCTAACAGTTTAACAATGCAGAAAATTGCATGTCAGGGCTTGAGTGCATGGCCTGAGCTGCTTAGCTTACTAATACAGAAGTCACCTCAGTGACTGGCAGTTGAAAGCCATCTAGAAATAGGGTGTGCACTCCGAACTGCGAGGCTGGTTAGCCAGTGGGGCAGTTTAGGGACAGTAAGTTCCTTGTCATTTGAAGTCTTTCAGTCTAGCTTGGATGTCACCCTAAAAAGACAGAGATGTAAGAGAAACCAGAGCCTTAGTGTGGGCAGGAGAGAGCCTGAAGGTGAATGCTGTGCATGGGGTCAGAGCAAGGTACCTGCAGAGTCCAGCAGATGCACCTGTATCCCTGAAGGGTGTCATCACTACAGGGAAAGCCTCTGTGAGAACCTCCTAATGATAGGAGAGAAACTCATTATTCTCCATCGTCACTGCTAGGAGCCCTAAGCTCTGTGGAAAGCACTTGATTAAATCTCTTCACCTCCAGGGTAGGCGATGGAAGAGGCACTCCCTGCACTCCCTGCTGCTCTTTTGTCTGGGAAGTCTAAGTGCCTACACATAACCTAGTAGCCGAGAGGGGCTGTGGGGGCACAGAAAAAGAGAGAGAAGCTTTTTGGGGGTGGACATTGGCATTCCAAGCCATGGCCGTTTTCCAAGCAGTGATGGAATAAGCTGGCTGAGATCCTTCAGGCATCAAGTCACTTTCCCTGGATGTACATTTTGATTACGTGCTAGTGAGCCGGGTGTCTGAGTCAGGGCCCCATTGAAAGCCTGGGAGTGAGGGGGTGGAGAAGGAATAGTACAGGAATCTTCCCATTAGGAAATACAGTAAAGAAGGCCAGATTGGAGGTATGGCTCCTCTGACATCCCTGCCTCCACTTGCCAGGATACATCCCCAAGACAGCAATTGGTGCTGTCTGGGACACCTTGTGCCTTTCCAGATTTGATCTGCGACGCACAGCTTTTTTCTTTAGCAACAACAAAAAGACTTCAGTAGCTTTTCTGTCCTAGAGGATCTCAAAGCCTCTTGAGGACCCCATTTGAGCTTTTAAAAGAACAGTCTCCAGATCTTCAGTGCAGAGGTTAAGCCAGCTGTAAAAGTGGCTATGAAAGATTGCAGGGAAGTTCAATTGCTCCAGAGTTTAATTTTCATTTAATAATTATTAAATGCATTTTAATCTCTGAAGAGGAGAACAGCAGATCTGCTTCAGTAAAGCTGTGGAGCGCACATTTAAGGTCTGTAACAGACTGTGGGTGGAAAGAAACACCAGTAAATTCCAGAATAGTTTTGTTGAGAATCTTAGCAGTATTGCTCTTCAAACATCACCGTCATCCCAAACCCAGAGCATGACGATTGCAGAGGGAGGTGTTATCCTGGACTGCAGTGTTAGCCCAAACCAAGAGGTGTTCCAAGGCTGGAATAGTAAAACATGTGGTACAGTAGGACGGATGGACTTTCCTAGGGCTGATTGAGGATTGCTCAGTACAGGTTGGACTTCAGGTACCCATTAGCAGATCCCTGGGGCATCCTTAGGATTGCAACATAGACAGACCTACCAGGAGTGGTAAAGGACTGTAGCACAGGCCGGTGACCTGCTTTGAGTCTCATGAAAGGGGAGCGGCTGACCTGTGACTGCATCCAGTCATGAACTGAAATGCTAGGGATTTTGAAAGTCAGGATTGTGGTGCATTGGTAAAGCTGCGTGTGAGGCTTCAGGACTGATGGGAGTAATTAAGGATGTTTGTTGTGTCCAGCACTGGACTGATGAAGGAGTGAAAGACCAGCTCTGCAATCTCTGTTTTAATCCCTCCGAAAGCTGATTTCAAACCAAAGCAAAACAGAAAACTCTTGCTTTAAAAGGAAGGAGGGTGAGAGAGAAGCCCCTAATCAAATGTTCTGCTTACTCAAAAATCCTTTGGTGAAAACTAGCAGGGGAGAGTCATGCAGAGAGCTAGAGCTGAGCCTTCCCGCTTCTTGCCCAGTGCTGAAGACTGACCACAAGTGACTGCAGCATGCTTAAGTAGGGTCACGGCTCTCTCAAAACCACCCCCTTTACCATTGACCTAACCCCTAATCCTCCCCCACGGTGTCCTCAGCATAGCTCACCTCCATATGCATTAACTTGGTGGGAGCAGCCCCTCAGAACCGTGTTCCCTCCTGTTCTCTCCAGCCAGTCTTTCTAGTTTCACAGCCTCTGTAAGGCTGCAGCCTTCTTTTTTTTTGTGTCATCCAGGAAACATACCCACCTCTCTCTCTCCAGGCCCATCTTCTGCCTCACTCAGAGATTCTGTAACTTGTGTGAAGGAATTTCAAGCAATGCAAACTACAGCCAATTTAAAAAAAAAAAAATTATAGAAATTAGAGATGGGAAAATCTTGCTAGCTTATCCAGTCCATCTTCTCACATTCTAGCCCAGCCCAGTTCCTGCAAGATTCTTGCCTACAGTACATTATCCAGTGCATTATCCAGTCTGGTTGTGTATGATTTAAGCAATGGGCATCCTTTACTTCCCATGAGAGACTGTTCCACAGACGACGACTATTCACTGTTTGGAAGAGGTTTCTGAAGTTTTCTTTCCATTCTGCCTGACCTAATTTCTCTAAGCTCTGCCTGTGGTAACACGCTAGCCAAATGTTCTCCTTTCTTCATGCTTACCCTGTTCAGGTGATGGCAAATAATTCTTGTTCAGTCAAGCTGTTTAGCCACAATGCTTAATACTTAGTTGTAAAGCTCAGCAATTATAATCCTTGGCTACCTGGGAAAGGCTAATGTTGAGATTAGCATTTTAATGGGTGCGCAGAACATAGAAGACATTGCTAGTAGCATTGCCTCTTTATTATAATAGTCACTTGACACATCCCATCACAAGGTTTGGCTTTGGTTGCTTTTGCCTTAGCCAAACTTGGAGCCAACATCTTCTAGCTCATGTCTGCTGTTTTATTGGGTTCTTTTTGGTTTTGTTTTTAATTTCAGTCAAAACCACTTAGCTGTTTCTGAGAACAAGGCTGGCAGAGGAATATTCTGTTTTACCCACATTTAAAAAAAATCTTGATGACTTTTTCTTTTAAAAAAACACCCTCTGAGCAGCGTCTTGCTTTAAAATAAATCACGATTTTTCTGTCAGGAACATGCCTTTCACCATCTATGAGAAAATCCCCCCCAAATTTGGCTAAATAATGAGCCTTTGAGTAATTGCAGCTTGAGCCTGCTCAGAAAAAAATAATGGGGGCCAGGAAGTACAGTTGTTTGTTTTTTTTTTTTTAACTGTGGGCCTGATGGCAATAATAGCACGTGATTTAAGGCCCAGGTTACAATGTACTTGCACAAAGGGCCCTGGCTGTGTCTGCAGAGTCACCTCGCTCTGGCCTCCCCTGGCCCAGGATGATGTCACCGCTCCTGGTGGACACCTCATGCCCGTGGCCGGGGCCACCCTGGGGAAGCGATGTCCCTGCTCTGTGTGTGGGACCGGGGTTGCCCAGGCAAACGGAAACCTGGCTGTGAGGAAACAGGGAGGTACACAGGGAGGAGGAGGAGGGAGAAAAGAAAAAAAAAAACAAACAATGAAAAACCCAACAAAAAAAACAGCAGAAGAGAGGGAGACGCCCAAGTTCTCTGCCGGCAGTCTCCAAAATATTTCTTGTTTCCGTTTCCACCGACTGGGGCCCTCCCTTCCCCCAGGACCTGTAGGGAAGCCCGGGCGCCCCGCAGCTCCCCGGCC
>NW_009192223.1:48906-50232 GCF_000690835.1 Fulmarus glacialis | reverse complement strand
GCTTGGCTCGGGTTCGCAGCGCTGCGTTTGTTTGCAGGAGGGACGGGCTGTAGCGGGGTTAACGTATCGCCCGGACCTCAGGTAAATAAATGCCTGTGAGGACTGGGCTGTGGCCTCGGAACAGCTCGGCCTTTCCTGAGTCAGAGAGGAGAAGAGGGCAGAAAACCTGAGCGCTGCTTCCTCCAGCAGTGTGTCATGTCTGAAAACTTCTGGCTTAGCAGCTGCTGCACATGGAGCCCTCTGCAAGAGCGTTGCCTATTCACAAACAGTGCTGGAAGCAGCATGGAGGCAATCGAAGGGGGTTGATAAATGTAGGTGTAAATAATTCCTTTGCTCTGACTTGCTTCTCCTTCCTAGAAATAGAGGAGGGAAGAGTGAGCAGTGACATCCTCTTCTGGAGAGGGTAAAGCTGTGGGAAGACATCCAGAGGCAGAATCTAGTCTGTCTTCCTTCTGAGAGCAGGGGGAAAGGAGTCGGCCCCTGTACCTGCGTAGGGCTGCCTGCCTTGCATCGTTGGCTTCCTAGAGCTCCCTTTCCTGCTCCTACCTTCAAAGCATCTGAAGTTCAAGAGAGCCAACACTAGCCCCAAAAGGGAAACCTTCCTCTGTTGGCTGTGAGTTGGGCATCAGCAGGCTCTCAAGTGCGGAAAGAGATGTCTGGGGTATCAAATGAGCTGAAAAAGGCAGTTGTGAAAGCACAGAGCTTAGCTTAATAGTAGGTATGAAAAGCTCTTACTATAGTTCTTAGCTTGGAAAAAAACTCCAAGTAATGCAAATCAGGCTGGATATTTCATGCCTCTTCATTCTAAAAATTGTGAATAACCAAGGCTTACTAAGAAACATGACTTCTCAGCAGTTATGGGAATTCAGCTGAATAAATTTCCCTGGGAAAAGATGCAATGTGGATGAAACTGGCCCAAGTAAGAAGCATTGGAGGCTGCATTAATTTAAAGGAGGAAATGACCTATATAAAGTGTGCAAAGCCAGGTAGAGATGAGCAGAACGGTGCTAGCAGACAGGTGGATCTGCTGTCTGTCTTGTACAGCTGCCCTTGAGCTGAAAGGAGGCTGAAGGAGGCAATACAGAAGGAGTTAGCTGGTGGGTGTGTTGGGAAGCAAGCCTTGGCACATGTGCTCTGAATAAACAGATGCCTGTGCTGAATGGATGCTGTGAAAGCTGCTCAGAGCTGCTCTGTTGGTGTTGCAGGGTGGGGAGTTAAAGCACTGTATTGGAGAGCGTAGCTCTCGCTTTTTCTTGGCACGGGGGCAGCAATCAAGTACTAGAGCTGGCTGTGCGTGGCTTTGGCAGCCAGAGCTCTGCCGCGTCA
>NW_009192223.1:43767-48875 GCF_000690835.1 Fulmarus glacialis | reverse complement strand
GTGCCCGGGGCCGGCAGGCCGCTGCTCCCGCTGCTGGCTCGTCCTGCTCTGTGCGGTGGGAGCAGCTTTGGAGCCTGGCCTGCAGCCAAACAGGGGATTTTTATTAAGGGAATACTCTGTGTTTAAGGTTAGCTGCAATGCAGTTGACTTAAGGGACATGTGTGCGATAAATCTGTCCAGCAGTTTATCCAGAGCCAGGCCAAAGAGTCTGCCAAAAGCATCCAGCCTAACTTCAGTGTAAGGGCAGGAGCGACAGGTAGGATGTTCTGGGAGCTGCCTGGCCGCAGGGGTAACTCCAGGGCTACATCTGGCAAGGTATCGGGTGGGAGCTGCCCTAGAGTGGGTGCACAGAGAGGGATGGTGCTGCATCCCTGGAGGAACGGGCTGGGTGCTGGAGGAGGAGAGGCTGTGGTAGAGGGGCACATGGCCTGCACCTTCCAGGGGAAGGACTTGTTTCCAAAGGCTTGGTCAACCTTGAGTAGGTGAGTTGTTTGGCAGAGCCCTGTGGCTGTACGGGTGTTTCCCAGTGGGTCAGCGCAAGCGCTGTGGAGGCTTGAGGTGCGAAGTCTGTGCTGGAGGTAAAATCTGCTGGGCTGTCTGAGCTGACATCTGTTTTAAAGTGCAGTAGAGGGAAGAAAGTGGCTCCTCTAGGTGCAGAGCAATGTCAGCTAAGTCTGTGCCCTGCTGCTGTTTCAGACTGTTTCTATCCTTACAATACCACTTGCAGGCATTTTAGATGGAGCAGTTCTGGGAGACAGTGATGAGCAAAGTATGTAGCTCAACCAAACAAGTGCTTTTTAGCCTCCAAAAATACCAGACATTTGGGGTTTTATGAAAGGTGAGGTCAGTTGCGTACAGCAGCTTGTGACAAACTGAGCTCCGGCTCCTACAAAAGCATCCGATGCCCTGGGAAGAGTCTCTCCTGGCGGGAGGAGAGCGGCGGCTTTATGTAGCATTGGAATTTTATAATCTCTGGATTTTGTGGACATCAGCAGGACTAAGCCATGGGTTTTGCTTTGGGTCAGAAATGCCCTGGAGCCTGCTATTGCTAGCCTAGTAGGGCAGTGCCTGCGTGTGTCTTCAAATGGTGACTCTGTCCCTGTAGCAATTGGAAGAGATCTTGACCAAGGACACAACAGGCTCTGGTCCTGCTGCTTCTGCTGTAGCATGTTTCTCACTGTGTCTGTAAGTCACACCATGCAAGTACCTGCCTTTAAACTTGTGGGGTTGATGGAAGCAAGTTTCTTCGGGATGGCTGGGGGGAAGTGGTGTAGCATTTGTCTGACAAAAGTCATATTAAAATGCTTTTCTAACATCAACTGACCCTTCCTCTCATCTTTCAGAGTATTAGACTACTTTCCTCACAAACAAGCAATGGCTGTGGATGTAGCAATGCAGCTATACCTATGCTCTTCACCCTTGCGGAGAGAGAAGTGTGCCTGCAAAATTGCTCCGAAGCCAAGCAAGCCGTTGCGGCCCTGCATCCAGCTGAGTAGCAAGACTGCGCTGAATGAACCAGAAGAGGCAGCAAACTCCTTCACACACAACAAAGTGAAGAAGAGGGTGTCGTTTGCAGATAGCAGAGGCTTCGCTCTGACGATGGTGAAGGTATTCTCAGAGTTTGACGATCCACTAGATATTCCTTTCAACATCACTGAGCTGATAGACAACATTGTGGGCCTGACAACAGTGGAGAGGGACAGCTTTGTCCTGGATTTTGTTCAGCCCTCTGTGGACTACCTGGATTTCAGAAACCGCCTCCAGGCAGACTGTGTCTGCCTTGAAAACTGCATGCTAAAGGAGCGATCCGTTGTGGGAACAGTGAAGGTGAAGAACCTCGCTTTTGAAAAGACTGTGAAGATCAGGATGACGTTTGACACCTGGAAAAACTTTGTAGATTACCCATGCCAGTATGTCAAGGATACGTATGGAGGGTCAGATCGGGACACCTTTTCCTTTGACATCAGCTTGCCCGAGGGAGTTCAATCCCATGAAAGGGTTGAGTTTGCCATCTCCTTTGAGTGCAATGGGAAGGTGTACTGGGACAGCAACAGGGGCACAAATTACAGGATCATACGGTCAGAACTGAAGTCTGCCCAGGAAGCCATCCACCCTCCGCGGGGCCCTGACTTCGGCAGTGCCTTTGACCAGTTCGGGAGTCCTCGGTGCTCCTACGGCCTCTTTCCCGAGTGGCCCAGCTATTCAGGCTACGAGAAGCTAGGGCCTTACTATTGACCCAAGGACAAAGTACTGATTGACTAACTGTTGCTGGCGTGTCCGCAGGCCTGGGGGTTGGTCTGAACGTGAGGCGTACGGAAAGGTAGAAGAAGTATGGCTCCATGTAGCTCTGCATAAGCCTTGCAGCAAAACCAGATGTGCTCTGCTGGCAGTGGGCTTTTAGTCAGGGAAGTATCTCTGGTGTAAAGGGCTGCCTTCCCTGCCTCGCCTCAGTTAACTGGCTCTCTGGATGCTCAAAGGACCAGGAGCTGTTGCTCGTGTGTCTCTTCAGTGCTGCTACTCCTTCCTCTTCTGTAAAGCTGCTAGTCTCCAGGGTAACACTACAGTGCTTATATCGTCTGTCCAAGCTATGTAGTGGTGGCTGGTTTGTATTGCTTGCCTAGAGTTAAAAGGCTTTTTCAAAATATGTTCTAATATTAATTTTTAGTGGGCTGTACTTCAGCTGCAGGGTTCTCCTGGCAAAGCTGGCCCATGCCTGTCGGGAAATGGAGTGGTTGCCTTGCAGGGAATGGAGTCCTCTCCTTGCATGCATCCTTGTAGTGTGAGGTCCTTCCTACTGGAGGCAGAAAGGGTGTTTTGGAAATGAAAATGCAACTGTGATGACAGGAAGTGTGGCCCTGCAGCCTGCCATATTAGGAGACTTATGTGCCCGTGGGAGAGGATCTTATATGCTTAGTCACCAGTTGTTTTATCAGCTGATCTTGAAAAACTCTCATTATGCCCTTGGTGTTACCAAAAATAGAGATTAGCTGTAGCTGTGTGGTGCTTGTAACACCGCTGTGGGTTGACAGCCTTGACTGCCTTCTTCAAAACCTTCCTGTTTCTTTAATCACAAGTGATCAGTGATGCTTTTTCTCCTTGATGGACATCTGAAGTCAGCTGTTGGCCATGCTGGTCTCTGAAAATGCAGTTCTTCCTCCTGTGGACTGTAAAACAGAGTTTTGTCCAGCTGGGGAGTCCTGTGCAGGAGGCTGTGCTCAGATGTTACAGGACCTAAATGCAAATGGGCCACACAGCTACTCTTTGCAGTGTCCTGTTATAAGAAAGTGACTGTTGCGTACCTACTGTGGTGGAAGTGCCTTGACTAAGAAAGGGGTGGTACATGCGATTGCAGCAATGCTTTGGGATAAACAGGCTTTGGGAATGACATTGCTTTTAAAAAAGATCTCCTAATGGTTTGTTACTCCGTGCCACGGACTGCTTGGCAGCTAACCATGTGGCACTGCTCACGTGAGGATGCTGTGGCTATACCGGCTGAACATCAACATGCTGGGCTTCCCTCGCCATTGTAGCAGTAGCTACTATTTCAACCTGTAAATGCCCAAACTTTGCATCTCTGTGTCCACAAGCAGCAGCTCACCCCACCTATGCAAAGAACTAGCTGTGAGGAGTGAGAGATGTGGGGCTATCCTGACACCACCCATGTATGTAAAACTAATCACTGATGTGAGCCATCCCTGTCTTCAAAGTGATGGCTTGTCTTCTGGGCCTGCGCTGAGGTGGGGTGGCCAGCTTGTGCAGTGCCAAACAGCCTCACAAAGCTTCTTGTGTGCTAGTTGAGCAGAATAACTTAATTCCGCAGCTCAAAGGGAGAGTGCCGAATAGTTTGTAGAAATAGAGGTCAAGGGAATCTTACTTTTTCTAGTGCATAAGCTTTATATAACTTTCTGGGTGCCTATAATAGCCTATGGATGGGCTGGACTACTTAACTTTTTAAACCTGGCTTTTAATTCTGGAGACTACTGTGTAAAATACTTACAAGCTGTTTTACCCTAACCTAAAAGGGATACTATGATCACTGTTGGATGCCGAAAGGGACAAGAACAGCTTGCAGGAAAAATAGCTAGTGTTCAACTGCTGCTTTTTCAAAACCCAACATCAATGCATGTCATAGCTCTGCTTGATCACTTAGTCCAGGTGGTAAATCTACTTGCTGGCCCAGAGCTCATCAGGCTTGATTCCTCTGTTCAAGCAGCTTCCTGAGTCAGCCCTTATAACATGCATCTGGTCTCTCTTGAAGGGACTGTTGCCTAGCTTGGCTTGAACCTGGTTTTAAACTTAAAGCAAATCTGAGTGACACTTTTTTTTTCATTTAGTGTATGGTGTTAAAGTTGTTAAGACACTGACTGTAGAAAAGTTGTGTTCTCCTGGCATACTGTCATGCCTATGGAGAGCTGTTTGTGGGCCGAAACAAGGCATGTATGTCTGGGGTGCTGCGGATGGTGGTATCTCCTTATGGGCCTGTTCATTTTCAGGCTGTGGATGGGGTATGCTTAGGGAGGAACATGGAAGATAAGCTAGTAGAAGAGCAATGCCATAAGTAAAAGCTAGGCTGGGAACTGACTATTTGACCAATAGTGGTTTAAAAATATTACTTGTGGCCTTTCCCCTTTTCCCTTTTTCCATTGCCAATGTGAACATAGAAGTGAGGGGTTGCTGTCCTCGCTCTATGCCTCTAAGTGCCTTGTGGGGTGTTTTGCATGTTTGTTTTTAAAAGGTATTTTTGTACACAACATTCAAGTGGAAAATGCACTTTACAGTTGCCATGTAATGACTCTTTTAAAACTATGGTTCTGTTTTTATCTGATTGTTAAAATAAAGGTGGAACAAAATGTTGGCTGTGTATCTTGCCGTCTTCTTATTTAAAGACCCACGGGGCTGGGAAGGCGATTTGGACACGGGACCAGCTTCCTGCAAGTGGCCATTGGCAGGGAGGAGCATATGTCCGCAGTGGACTCTGCTGCCTGAAACAGGAAAGAGCTGCCTGTTCCTGCTGCCTTCCTGCCAACATGAAAGCTTCCAGAGCCTCTGCAGCTGTGGGAAGGAGGAGAGGAGCCAGGCCCTTGTCTCTGTGCTCTGAAGTTTCTCCA
>NW_009192223.1:40891-43747 GCF_000690835.1 Fulmarus glacialis | reverse complement strand
TTTCCCTCTTGCAGTGCCAGGAACAGCCTTTTCAGGTTTTTCTGCATTTATTTCAGGTCAGTCTCGGTCCTTCCCCCCATCTGGCTTGATCTGGGATCAATGCTTTCTCTCTGCCTGGGGTGTGATGGGTGCTAGGAGAGGTGTTGCAGTAGGAGGGTCAGGCTCTTTTCTAATACTAGGATGAGGTGAAAGCTAGACCCTTCTTCACCTCAAACTAGTTGTTTCTGTTGTCACTGCAACAAAAAGCACTGGCAGGAAATGTACCCCTTTGCAGAAAGGGAATGACTCTGGTGTAAATGCCAGCCAGGGCTAGTTTCAGGACTTGACCTGGCTTTGACCACAAAGACCAGGTCTTGGTGATGCCCTGAAGGTGTTGTGTTTCAAACCATCAACTATTGAGTTGGGTGGCTTTTGCCACTTACAGATAAGGTAAGAAGAAAAGCTGGGGGGAGGGGGAAAAAAAGCACAGTCAGTCTTGGTGTGGGCTGGCTTGAGAGGCTATGCAGGCAGTACTTCTCATCTTGTTACAAAGCTTTGCAGAGAGTGAGCTTAGCCTTTGCTCTATACAGAAATAAAACTGAGCACCTTCTGATTGTGGCTATTTCTGAGTCTCTTGCTTTCACAAGACCGAACTGTCTTTCCAGGGTGTTTTGCTTTCTGCAGCAGCTGGGTAAGATAAAGCTTTTGGTTTCTCAGGTTCCTCCCCCAGTCTTTGCATCACAAAACCAAGCATGCTGACACAGTGGGGTGCAAGCTCTTCCACCAAGTGGTGAAGCTGCTCCCCTTGACAGAGCAGTATGGGATCTGCATGCACCTGGGAAAAGGGTATTGCATGGTGTTTCTTGCTGGTCTGTGATGTTTTCCTCCCCTGTGGTTCAGGGGAGCCTGCCTTGGCTGTCACCCACTGCCATTTGGGCCCAGACACCCTTCTGGTGTTGTCTTTGTGGTGGGATTCTTCCAGGGGTGGCAGGACTGCCCAAAGGCAGCTGAGAGCTGCTCTGCAGTAGGAGTGCTCTGGTCCTGCGAAAGGGAACAGCACAGGCGGAGGGGTGTACTGGGGGAGGGGAGAAGTTATGTGTGTGTGATTTTTTTTTTTTTTTTTACACGCAGGTGGGTAAGAGAGAAACCCTGCATGTAACCCCCTGCCTGACAGCAGTTATGCCATGAGAAATAGCATGAGGCAAAGGGCTTCACTTTCTTGACAACCATTTGCTACTCCTTTTTCTCCCAAATTCTGTCACCTCCACATCTAACCAACTGCTGTTAAGCACCATTAAAAACACTTCAGATTTTTTTTTTTTTTTAACTACTGTTCTTTTAATCAAACACACAGCACAGATCTCTTTTAAAAGGCCATCTCATTGTTTTTCTGGTTGCAGGGGGAAAAAAATAATTATTTTTAAAAGCTATTTGTGCCCCTCCCCCTGCCCCAGCATATCCCCGGGTGATTGGGGTGGCTTTCACATCCAAACACTGGCCCAAGCTCATGAGTGAGACGACTGCAGTCAGCCATTTCCTGTAACAGTTTTGCGGCCAAAACCCCCTTGTGGTGACAGTTTCTGTTTGAGAGATAGGGAAGTCCAAGCTAAGCCTGCTGACATCCGGGCAGCCAAGGCGTTGTGCAAGCATTACAAGGGCCAAGAGAGCTCTTGGGTTTCTCTCCTAATGCCCAGGTGTTACTTGCTAGAGGATACAGACGTTGCAATTGCTGCATTTATAAAGCCTTTGGTGGCAGGTGTGATTGTGCACTTGCTGTTTAATATACAAAGATTTCTTCGAGTGCTCCTGGCATCCCCCCCACTCCAGCCTTTGCTGTGAGGTTCCCAAACCTCTGTATCCTGAGGGTTTTCGGTGCCACCTCTTGGCAGAGATAATTAAGCCGGGATGTCATGTTGATCTCAGCTGAGGTGTGGAGGTTCAGGTTTCCTAAGTCTGTGCTCCATGGACAGCTCTGTAAAGGGGAGGGGGGCAGGTTCCCCTGGTCCATGTCCAACACTCTTTGCCAAGCGCAATCTCCCACTGGCCCAGAGATGCTGTCCTACAGGGTGACCCACTGCCACCATGGCAGCCTCACCTAGAGCATGCTGGATTGCAAGTCGTGGATGCAGTGACAAAGGCAGGATGTGGGCTCTCTGCACCCGCATCCTGGAAGAACAGGGTCAAAACTCTTTAAGAAGCTTGCTAGATCCAAGCACTCCAGGAAAAGCACAGGTGAGAGTTTGCTGCTCTCTTCCCATTCTCATGCTTGCTAAGAGGGTCCTTGCTGGGGAATACGGGCTGCCAGAGTTGTCCCCAGCCTTGTCCAGCTTCCAGAGCACGGCTGGTGACGGGCTGAAAAAGTTCACTCTTTGAGGCTATTCATGAAGAAGGTCCTTGAGTTCAGGTTTCAACACAAGCTCATGGCCCTGCTTAATCAGAAAGTGAGGCTCTGTTGCTAACTGAGCACCAGACAACAGTGTGAGCAGAGATACAAGCTAAGACACATGAGCCTGAACATGGGGAGGTGATGAGCAAAAATGTAGGAAACCCAAGAGAGGCCGACTGCTTTCAAACCCCACGAGGCGGCCAGTTCAGCCTGCCGTCTGTCTGTGTCTCTGTACAGGTGCTGTATGAGCACCCCAAATTCTTGCTTTAGAAGTTTGCCAGGCCAGACTCAGCATGGGGGATGCTCTGGTGAAAAACTGCCCACAGCGGGGTAAGATGCAGAGGGAAAATGTCTCTGCCAAACCATGGGAATGTAAATGCATCCAGACAGTACTTTGCTGCCGGAGCAATTTTTTCTTTGGTGTTAAATGTAGCTCTTACAGGCACTCAAAGTGGAGAGTGACCTGTGGAAGATGTGTTTGCCTTGCTAAC